>NC_045543.1:15111591-15351591 GCF_009769535.1 Thamnophis elegans | reverse complement strand
GAGAACTGTTTCTTTAGAAAAATTACAAACCAAAAGATTCTACTCTTATTACAACTATGTAAACATCAGCAGATGAAAAACAAAAATGAGGATTAGCTTTTTACAGTGAAACTTTTCCACTTCTATCAGAGCAACTACCTTAGTTATTACTTTTAATGTTCCTACATTTATGATCTATAGTTTATTGTATTCACAAAATGAATTATTACTATTATTACACTGTCAAGCAGAACGGCTAATAACAGCAGTTTGGTAGTAATCAAGTGAATGCCATACTCCATCTCCTCCTTGAAGCTGAAACACTCAATAGAGAAGGTAGTAAAAATTAATGTTGTACAACAATTGTTGTTGCAGACCGAATATTTTTCTTCCTTTTTCATACAGTTATTGAATTGTATTTTGCTTTCATGTTTCAAAATGCTAGAGAAAGCAGCCTAACAGCATTCCAATAACATAACGCAAAGAGGTCAATTAGAGAATTGGTATTTACTATCAAGATGGTTAAAGACACAAATCCTTTATTTATGTGCATTTTATCCCTAGGACAAGGTAGAGCATTTCTTCCCTCTTGTCAGTTTTAGAACGCGGTTAGAAAGCTTGGAAATGCTAAGATCTTCCTTCAGTAAAAAGCAAAATATTTTGTAGTTCCAAAGTCTTGTCCGCAATTTCAAGTGTTTAAGTATTTGGGGACCTGAATACATTAAGAGTTCTCTTCTTGGTACCTAAATCTAATTGGGCATTTCAATCATTCCAAAAATGAACAGATCTGTCAAATAAAAAATGCCCACAGGGAGGAAATTTTCCAGACAGTTCAGAGCTTAGGGTAAAAGTAGTAGCAAAATTGTATTTTATATGGGTTATAATATTAGTTATAGAGGTTTGGGGTAAGGGAAACCTATATTATGAATGGGGACACCAAATCGCTTTTTAATAGACATTCTGTCAATAGTTATAAAAAGTGCATCCAAGGTTTTTGTTATCTACAGAATGTTTTTCTGTATAGCAAATGATTGGAGATAATTTATGACCTGCAATATAGTATTTTAAATTTAGACCCATATTGCAGTCTCCGTTTTATTATAATGCACAAGCCAGACATGATTCTGAAAGTGTTTGCATCGATTAACATTACAAAACCCGTTTCTCCTATTTCTGATGTGTTCTGCAAGGAAAATAGAAACTTACTCTTGTTTTTTTTGTTTTTGTTTTTAAAAACCCGTCTTTTTTAAAATTTAGTGAGGAAGATGTTCAAACCATATACTTCAGTGATCATGATATAAATAATCTGGAAGTAGTTTGGCAGATTCAATTTCTTTTTCCCCAAGGTAGATATAAGCATGAATGAACTTCACATGAGAAAATAAACTCTACAATGAAATGGCATTCCCATCTATTCTTTACATATGGTTACCCCTCGCACATATGTGCTAGTTGTTCCCGACTCTAGGAGATGGTGCTCATCTCCGTTTCAAAACTGAAGAGCCAGCGCTGTCCGAAGACATCTCTGTGGTCATGCGGCCAGCATAACTAAATGCCGAAGGCACACGGAACGCTGTTACCTTCCCACCAAAGGTGGTTTCTATTTTTCTACTTGCAATTTTTACATGCTTTCAAAATGCTAGGTTGGCAGAAACTGGGACAAGTAACGGGAGCTCACCCCGTTACGCGGCACTAGGGTTTCGAACCACTGAACTGCTGACCTTTTGACCGACAAGCTCAGCGTCCTGGCCACTAAGCCACCGCATCCCACCCTACATATGAAGTTGCAACAAGTGAAGCTGCTTCCCTTATCTAGATCTTAAATACAATTCTTCTGACATGAAATTTATGATTGCCATATACCTATCCGCTCCCATCCCTCCATTCTGTTCCAAGCAGCGTATAAACCAGTCTTCTCAAAATATAAAATTAGCACCAGGATTATCATCTCCAGAGTTTCTCTAGATCAAATCTCATTTCATCCGCCTCTCCCAAAGTAAAGATGTTTGAATTCAGAGTAGCAAGACTCCCTGCTGGAGTTGCACAGACAGCTTAACAGGTGTGCAAGCTTTTCTCAGCAGGCATCAAGCTATGCAGTCTGATCTGCTAGAATGCAAATCTCTCAATCTCTGAAGAAAAGACAGTGTAGGAAGAAGTGCAAAGGAGAAATGTGCAGTGAGAGACTATGGAAAACACAAGCTGCTACTACTGTTACTGAAACATCTTTTTCTTTTGAACAAAAAAAGAAAGAAACTAAACTCAGTCATCAACTTTGCTTGTACTTATTTTTCTATAAAAAGTATTAGCAAGTTTGTGTCACTTTTGTTCCTTAGTATCATGTTAATAAATATTTGACTTCTTTAATGTGCAGAATGCTCACCAACATGCTCATTTTACTAACTTCTGGATAAATACTTTTTTCCCATGTCAGAGGGCAGCAAATGAGTAGTGGGGAGGTTTTGATCCCCCCCCCCAAATGTTAATGTATTGATTTTATTTGCATTTATAAACCACTCCAAAGCAACTGAAATAAACATTTCAGAATGAAATTGCAAAGTACCTCTGATTTTAGGTCAATTCTGTTTTCTCTCTGCAGTCCTATCAATGGGCATATACGAAAGCTTGTTGTTGCAAATAACAAAAGCAGAATAGCATTATTGCCCTACAAGTTCTTGGTCACTAATACGGAAATAATTTGCCATTAGTTTCTTCTGGAGTGTTTTTCAATTTCCTAAGTCATTTCTGGAATCTGGTAGTTTCTAATAGTCTACCATCCAGATAATAAAACATGTTCAATTCTGCTTAATCCTTTGAGATTAACTTTTGATTATTAACTAAGATTGGTTAGATGCTGCCTTCTAGCTAGGTTGTCAATTAAAAATGAAAGAAAACTCCCAAACAATCAAATGTAAATCTATATACACCTGTTTTGTGCATAATGAAAGTTAATTGCAAACAGTAGCCTATTCACAATTCAACAGAAATGACAAAAGATTTCAAGTAAGTAGGTACCTTCTACAAAATCTACACGAAGAGATGCCGCCCAAATAATCAATGTTGACAACATAACTAACAAAGATGTCAATGCTCGGGATCAGATATCTTCCAGTGCAAAATTTATGCTGAGTCTCTCCAAACTGTCCATCTATCAAGGCACATTTATTTAAATCAAGGAGATTTAAAGCCAGTGATTAATATCACCAAGAGAAAACTCATATTAAAGCCAAAGTGCTTTATGGGTAGTTCTTCACATGTTTATTAAAACAAGGCAACCCAATGCTCCAATACATTAGCTTATAACTGAATGTTACACAGAAAGGAACACTTTCTGTAGTGGTTTGGTAACCTTGGAATTAATTGCGTTAAACTGCAGATGTTGCAATAATGCATACCGAAGGTCCATACTGTTTAGCTATTGAGCTGGTATTAGCTATTTCTTGGTAAGTGCGGATAAAGGCCTGTCCATTCATAATTCCCTCAGATGTTTCATATATCCCCTCTAATTAGGTCTGCTATTGTAACAGCATTCCATCAATTCTAGGTTCTCGTCTTGTTCATGTATGGTTTGTTCCAGTAGCCACCTATTATCAGACTATCTTGGTTCCTGAACATCTGGTGTGGACCTTGTTAATCCAGCCATTGTCAGAATCAGTGTGACTCTCTTAGTTCATGTCACTCTCATATCCAAGAAGGTGAAATATTAGCGAGTCTTTGGCCAAGGATCCCTAGATAGCTTAAAAACAGTACACACACACACACACACACACACACACACGAATACATTGCCTGCATCAAAGAGCTGCATTCTAACCAGTACACTATCCAGGCGTTTTGTGTGTGTGTGTATTGTTTTTAAGCATTGTTTTTAATAACTGCATTTACAAAAACAAAAAAAAGATTTTCTTTAAAATAGTTTTATAGGTTTGTGCTATGCTCTCTGAGTGATACAACCTAGACACTACTATATCTCAAAGACAGGCATCATATTTTTTTAGCCATGTGTATTATGTTACCTTGCCATTGCTCTACCCAAAAGACTTCTATACTGAAATATTTTCTTTGAGCTGAAATGGTTCCCCACCCATGTTCTGCTTACAGGTAAAGAGGTTAAGGGACAAAAATTTATATCTTTATTTTCAATGATCTTAAATGGAAAATGGGAGATTTCGAAGTATACATTTCCCCCCCCCCCCATGGGCAACATTCCTCCAGGCCCTCCTGTCCTCTATCATCCTCTGGAGTCCATTTAAGCTCATGCCACTGCTTCGGTGACTCTATCCAGCCACCTCGTTCTCTCTCGTCCCTTTCCTCTTTTGCCCTCAGTCTTTCCAAGCATTAGGCTCTTCTCCAGTGACTCCTTCCTTCTCATTAGGTGGCCAAAGTATTTGAGTTTCATCTTCAGGATATGGCCTTCTAAAGAGCAATCAGGGTTGATCTCCTCTAGGACTGACCGGTTTGATCGCCTTGCAGTCCAAGGGACTTGCAGGAGTCTTCTCCAGCACCATAGTTCAAAGAACTCAATTCTTTGGCACTCAGCCTTTCTTATGGTCCACCTTTCACAGCCATACATTGAAATCCAAAATATATGGAAGGCACTAAATTGCCCATTCTCCTATATAGTGATAAAGTAATTATTTTTAAATATATATGTTTCATGTAGTTAATATACATATACATATAATTAAGTGTGACACAAACCTGAACCCTTGTGGTCCCTAACAGTGAAATCCTCATTTGATAAATTACTGTGAGATTATCCATTTTGCACAATCAAACAAGGTTTGTCTCCTCCAAGCCTCTAAATCCAAAGAGCTCTTGGCATGCAGACAAAAATGTATTGGTTTTCTCACAGCCTGTCGAAGTCCTTCACCAGAGCAAGCCTCTACAAAGTCAACAAATCTTCTTGAAGTGTTCCAGAAGGACTACACTTTTAATATACTCGACTGAGCCTAAATAAATCAACCAACTTTTACATGGCTAGAATTCCAATGAGGAGGAGAGAAGCTAATCTACTGTTACTACACTTGATAATTAAGGAATTTGTGGCTTTGCACTTCCAAAACTGAGAGAATCAATCACTGGCATGCCCAAATTTCTAGCAGACAAACCTGAAAATATCCCTAGGAAGAACCTAACAAACTTCATTAATGTTGTCTCCAATTTTATTTTGAGATTATGCTTGTCAAACCAGAGGCTACAATATTTATGCAACATGCAACTGATCTGTTCATTTAAATTAGTCTAAGGGAATCACACTGATATCAAATCTGGATTAGGACTGCGCTGTAGCCTCCTTCTCAGGGCAGGACAATTAAGAAATTTTTTTCAATAAAAGGGGTTTGATTTTTAACTCACATACCCTTAGCCTTCCTTGGTCTGTGAATAGAACTTTCATTTCAGACTGGTTCATACAATAATTGTAATGGTTATGATCATATATAAAATAAACCCAAAATCATGATTTCTTGATTTCTTTATGGCAGGGATAGTCAACCTTTTTATACCTACCGCCAACTTTTGTATCTCTGTTAGTAGTAAAATTTTCTAACCGCCCACCGGTTCCACAGTAATGGTGATTTATAAAGTAGGGAAGTAAGTTTGCTTTATAAAATTTATAAAGCAGAGTTACCCTACCGCCCACCATGAAAGCTGGAACGCCCACTAGTGGGCGGTAGGGACCAGGTTGACTACCACTGCTTTATGCAGTTAATTGCCACGTTTCTTATCTATCATTTAAATATTTTGTTAATGCTCAAAAGCTTTTCAATAATATATCCTTTGAGTTATTCTGAACATCTGGATGCTCCTTATCTGTAAAGAGAGAGGGGGGAGGGAGGGAGGGAGAGAGGGAGGGAGAGAAAGAGGGAGAGAGGGAGGGAGAGAAAGAGAGAGAGAGAGAGAGAGAGAGAGAGAGAGATTGCAGTAGCCAATGTACAGTTATGAAATACTACAATACTGGTTTCAGATAAACAGAAGTATTAGAATAAACTAAACTTCCTATCCAAAAGTTTACTGTGCTTGATTTGTTATTAGGCTTATTAGCTACTAGTGAGCACAAGTGAAAAAAATCTGGCAGACTACAGTACTCTTGTAATTCTTTTCTTATATGAGTCTGTCCTCCCTTATCCCCAGGTTCTCTCATATATGTGTGTGTGTGTGTGTGTGTGTGTGTGTGTGTGTGTGTTTCTACTAAATGCTTTTCCGCAAATGAAGATCTGCTGGGGGTTTCCCCCCTCAGATCAACCAAGAGTTGATAAATTAGCTGCAAGAGAAATTGACCAACTGGCTTGTCACCGGAGCCTGATGTCTGGACTAAGAGAGAGCAACTGGTCCAAAGCCATGCAGCCATCTTTCTAGATAATGTAAAATCTGATATACCTTGGAGACCTACAAGGTTATTTTCAGCAAGCTGTCTCTGTGTATTTATGTTGAACCTGAAACCCATGCCATGTTTCCCACTCTCAGCAATTACTAATTATTGTGGATCAACTGTCTCAATAGAAAAACTGTGCTATGCATTACTTTCATCTGCATGTCCCCAGATTGTTCCATTTGGACCCCCTACTTAAATTAAGTAATATGCATGCTTTTATTAAATAGTGATGCTAAATTGGTCGACAAATGAATAAAATGTTTTAGAAACTAGAGCTTTCAATAACTAGCATTAAAAGATTAGCAAACCCACTTATTACAGTTTTACCCCAGACAAAGTTTCTCCAAAGTTTGCATAACCCACCAGGGGTGGGTTCCTGCCAGTTCTAACCTCTTCTATAGAAGAGTTTCCACAAATCTATTGTGCTATTTAGAACTGGTTCAAACTTCCTCCCCCTGCCTGTTCGCACCATGCTTACCCCGCCCGCCGCTCACTGACTGGCTGGCTCACCAATTGCCCCGCCTGCCTCTAAGAGTCCTATCTAAATCTTAAAGTCTTTAAGCTGTCAAATTTGAACATCCTTGGGGTTTTTTTTCTAAAGGGTTAGGGGTGCAAAGGTCTTGTAACTTGACAGCTTTAAGACTTGCATGCTTCAAATAGCAGAGTTTCTGAGCCAACATTTTGGTTGCTAAGCAAGAGTGCTGTTAAGTGAGTTTCACCACATTTTACAAGTTGGCCATGCCCACCCAGTCACATGACTGCCAAGCCACTCCCACCTGGTCACATGGCTGGCAAGCCACTCCCACCCGGTCACATGACCGGCAAGCCACTCCCACAAAGCAGGCCACACCTACAGAAGAGGTTCTAAAAAATTTTGAAACCCACCACTGTAACCCACCCACCCCCAATTGTATAGACTTTAATGCCGAGAATTTCCCAATTACCATGGGCATTAAAATTCTGCAAATTAAAATTTACACAATGAAGAATACTAAGACTGATTAAAACTATCCCAGATTAAATAGATGATAGAAATCTTTCCTTTCTTCAAACTTCTAATCCAAACCTCCAGATTTAGTGCTTGAATGTTATAATTCCCTTTAGCTACAGCAAGTTTCACCTCCAATCAGCTAATAGAGGCTGTAATCCAAACTATTCAAATCAGGTTGAGGAAGCCTTTTCTAGTTATTGCTCAACTTGTCAGCTTGACAAACACTTGTGTGTGTGTGTGTGTGTGTGTGTGTGTACGTGTGTCTGTGGGTTTGTTTCTGACAGAATTCCTTTACATCTTGACCCAAAATAATTACAGCATGGCAATTTTATTACCTGTATCCATATATTTTTAATTTATCATAAAACATACCTTGTTTAAATGGAAAATAAGGCCAGAAAACATTATTTTAATTTTAAAATATTAATTTTATTGATTTTAAATACTATGTCTGATGTACATTAAGAACAGAACATCTAATTACAGCCAAGATGAAAGATGTTATATATATATATTTAAAAAGACAAACCAACAGTATAAACAATCACAGGGTCAGTCTATTTGTTCTGGAAAACAGTATCAGAGAGCTGGTGGTAATTACCACTTGTTATAATTAATAGATAACTACTGCATACAAACAGGCACAGTAAAACAAATCAGGAAAATATAGCATTCCAATTAAGTTTAAAACCTAAACTGGATGTCTCTTCCACCCTAGTTTTTTTCCTCTCAAAACATGCCCGAGAAGATGAATATTTAAACAAGCATAGACAACATCCCAGTTTAAACCATCAGAATTGTCCTGAATCCAGAGACCATCAGCTACAGCAGGGGTCCTCAAACTACGGCCCGTGAGCCGGATATAGCCTGCCAAAGCCATTAATCCACCCCGCGTGGGATGAGGTTACCCTGCTCACATTGTCCCACTTACCCGTCAGCCCCCACATGGCTTCTGGGGGCCAAAAACGGGACGCGCAGAGGCCTCAAGAGGCGAAAAATGGGCCCATCTCTCCAGCCTCCAGAGAGAGAGGGAGGGAGACATACACATGCACAAAGTCCCTCACCCACCCACCCCGGCAGCTACATCCGTTCACTCACCTGAGGAGAAATAAAAATTAAACACACCTTTCTCTGCATTTCTTGGTAGCTTTTGGCTAAAACAAAGGCAGCACCATGAGACAAGTTAGAAAGGAAAAAGCTGCGATATTTGGTAGAAGAAAATAAAGGAATATAAGGTATGGCCTAATCGAGAGGAAAAAAAACAGGTGAGAAATATGGATTTTTAGGAAAATACACATTCAGTCAGATGAGAGACCAGATGAAAGTGGCTGATCAACCATTTATTTATTTTATTATATCGCTGTTTTGTTAGCTTGACAGTTACATGAAGCTTGAAAAAAACTAGCTTTGCAGGGGGAAAGTTAGGATGGTATATATTTTATAAAACAAAACAACTGACTCAATTATTTTTTAAAAAAAATAGTGTTCCAAATTTTTATCTGAAAAAAATTAAGGACAGATGGCACATATAGCTTTTCATAAAATGTTTGGGTTGAAAATAAGAATTTTGGAAGGAAACGTTTAGCATAAAAAAGATGATGTCAAATATGCCTACCTTCCAACTGGGAAATCTGCCTTATAATTCCCAATATTATGAGTCACTACTCAGCATTACTGGACAACATGATACATCATCTTTCTCCCTTGGACTCTTCTGCATTTATAGCCTGCTATCCAAGACTCAGGGAGATAAGATTTCCTGAGAGGCTAGGCACAAATTATTTCTATGCCAGAGACAGAAAATCAGCACCAAGACAAATACTTGTTTGAAACTGTGATCGAGAATCTTCAAAGGACTATTTCAGATCTTTGAATACAAATGAAAATACCCATTTCACAAAAGCAATTGTAGCATTCAAAAGTCCAATTTAAAAACAGGGGTCACACATATGGCATATGTTGCAGGTGCTGCACAAGAAACGCAAAAAAATATTTCCTGGAAATATAAGAAATTATTTCCTGGGAACATTAAGTGATAACCTAAGGCTTTAAAGTTTGGATTTGCTTTTCTTCCTTAGTAAGCCTGCTCTCGCATGCTTTTGAAAACACTTAATATCAAGTATACAGGCATAG
Source organism: Thamnophis elegans (assembly GCF_009769535.1). Lineage (NCBI taxonomy): Eukaryota > Metazoa > Chordata > Lepidosauria > Squamata > Natricidae > Thamnophis > Thamnophis elegans. The sequence continues at coordinate 15,342,115 of NC_045543.1, read as the reverse complement.
CTTGGTTTCATTACTATGTTGTTAATGTCTGATTTCAAGCACATATTGCAAGTTTGATTCATTTTGTTTATTTTTACCTTTGAAAGTACTGGGGTACTGTTTTTGTTGTAAATGTAGTGTGAGGGATAGACGCAGGAGCCATGGATGCAAGACAGATCTTTATTATGACAGAGATGACAGCGATTCAAACTTTCCCTGAACGGCCAGGGTATTTATACTAGAACGCAGAGCAACTGTCAAAATGACCAGCCAATCAGGCCGCAGCTGGTATTTGCATATTCAACACTCCTTCCCCCCAGTTCTAAAGACTATTTGCATATTCAAACTCTCTCCTTCCCCCCAGTTCTGCGCATGCTCGGCCTCGCTGTTGCTAGATTGCTGGTGAGTCCTTCGTAGTGAAAATTGGGAACCAGGATAGAAATCAGGTCCTTTGGGGTCTTTGCGGCGGAGGGAGGCTCTCGTTGGGTTTTAGGGAGGGTCTCGTTGGGTTTTAGAGTCTTGGACGGCTCTCGCTGGGTCGAGAGGCAAGCGGTGGCCGCGTAGAGAGAGCTTCAGTCGTCCTGGGCTCCTCGAGTGCTCTTTTGGAAGAAGCGGCGCGGAACTAGGCTTTGGAGAGGCTAGCGGCGGAGCTGTAGATGGAGGCAAAGCGGAGGCAAGCGGATTGCACAGGTGTAGAGGCGTGCGAGCGGCTTTATAGTTAAGGCGGCCGAATCCAGAGGAATAGTTCAGGTCTGATAGTGTAACGAAGAGTGGCCAGAGGAGTAGGTCAGCCTGGTGTATATAGTGAGTGTGCTAGCGAGTGTATATAGCGAGACGGCCGTGTTGGAGAGGCTGTGCGGTTGTGAGCGGAGATCGGTCGAGCGGCTGCTACCAGAGGGCAGACTTCAGAGGCGCTAAAGGCGGTTACTGGTGGAAGCTTCGGTTGCTGATGAAAGCTTCGGGCTGCTCTTCAAATTTATGCAGGCTCAGCCCCTTCAAATTTAGACAGGCTGAGCAAGCGTAGCCGGTGCATGCTAGGTGGCAGCTTGGAGAACGAGGCGGTTTGTTGAACGCGGCGGTTGGAACGAGGCGGTTGGTTGAACGCGTCGGTTGGTTCCTTGGGCCTCTCGACAGCCATGTAATGCTGAGAGTGCGGTTTAGCCGTCGCGGTCCATAGCTCGTCCCTGAGTAGCGGCGGCGGCTCCAGTCGAGGTTAAGCGTAGAAAGCCCGTCCCTCGGACGGATGGAGGCCGCGCCTGATTGCTTACTCAGGTTGGCTAAAACTTGGGCGGCTCTGACAGGCCCTCAATGGAGGAAAGAACAGAAATTTTTTTCCTGCGTTCACGTTGGCTGATGTTGTTCCCTCGCTTCTGTCTTAGGCTCTGCGGGAATCGCATATCCCATCCTCGTCGCCAGTGTTGTAAATGTAGTGTGAGGGATAGACATTCTGAAGTTACAAAAGTTTTTTTTATAGATTTCCTACTTGACATAGCAGGAGAAGAACAAGGAAATTAGCAGTAAGGTGTCTAAGTGAGAATCAGCATAAAAATGCTTTCATATAACAAGTAGGTGTTTTGAGAAACGTTTAAAAATATTCTCAAGCCACAACTGAATTGATACTTTAGAATGGCTTTATTCAGAAAACAACCATACAAAACGCTTATATATTGATTTATCTAAACACATACATTATCCCCTCCCCAAATTCCAAAACACAAAAACAACACAAACAAAAATACCATGTGCCTACAATCCCACCTTCCAACCAAAGTCCACCCTCATCCTGGCAAAGAGAGAAGATGTCATTTTGATTGGATGGCAATTCCAAAAAGTTAAGGGCTGCCACCAGGAATGTGACAATTCTGGAGGGATGAGACCTGGAGGACACTGAACCTATTTCATTTAAGCTGAATGGGCAGATGAATACAGGAGGAGATGTTCCCTAAGATCACCTGGTTCAAAGTCACATAGGCAACCAACAACTGCTGGCAATTTGTGGGGTGTGGTGGGGGACCCAAACCAACTCCCTACCATTGAAGATAGGATGATGAGGGGCCTTTCTGAACACCTACTTAAAATAATTTACTACATTAAATACGTTAATATTATGCCTACCTCTTAACATATTTTCTTTTTAAAAAAAACATGATTCCAGACAGAGGTTCCACATAAATACCAGTATTAGTGGAGAGAGAACTACATTTTGAATGCATGTTAAATTTGTGTGAATTAAGCCAAAACAAGAAAAAAAGAAAACTTAAAGACATTCAGGGGAATAATAGGGTATTTGATAATGTGTATAAAGTAAATATAATGTATAATATAATTTCTGAGTCCTATCTCTAGGCACTTCTCTTAGATATGTCAAAGTGATTCATGCTTTGCTATTAATCTCAGTTTGTTTTATTTGTATTAAAAGTTATTCCGGTAATATGGGAAAAGCCTGCCACTATTTGAAATAAAGCATGCAGGCATTCTGTCTTTTAAAACTATATTATAGTCTCCATTACACTTTATCTCTGGTTGCCAGAAAATCAACTCTAAATTCCGGGCTGAGGAAAGAGCGAAATGTATTCCCTTATAATAAAATTAAAAAAAGACACTGAGCAATAATGTTTCCTTTAATATATATTTAACTGAAATCATTTATCATTGGGAGTTTTTCAGCATAAATAAAAAATCTCTGCCAAATAAGATACATAAAGTATTCCTATGATAGAATGATGCATCTTTCTGAAATTGGTTTAATACAGTTGCCATGTGTGTATATCAAGCAGCTCACAAAAAAGAAGAAAAAACAATTAAGTCATCAACATTTATCTGACCACGAAAAGTCTGTGAGATGTGAGTGATTACCTGGAGTCTTCTCCAACCAGGTAAGCCAAAAGGAAGCAACTACATAAACTCTCAGGGCTTGGATCTTAACTTAAATTTATACAGGTTCAGTTTGTGTTCGAAGAAGTGTTCAATTAAAAACCTTTAGTATCCAAATTTATACAAAACCAAAATTTGGTTGTAGCTTGTACAAGAGTGCTAGACACATAGTCCATAGACCTGGATATCTTCGGGACCGTCTTCTGCCACATACCTCCCAGCGTCTGATAAGATCTCACAGGATGGGCCTTCTCCGGGTGCCGTCAACTACACAATGTCGTTTGGCGGCTCCTCGGGGGAGGGCCTTCTCTGTAGCTGTTCCGGCCCTATGGAACGATCTACCCCCAGAGATCCGGACCCTCCCCACTCTCGCAGCCTTAATAGTGGAATGTCTACCAGTTTGAACTGAGGTAACGGAATGTGAGGCAACTGGCAGTTGGAACAGAGTTCTTTTCAGGTGGGGAGGGGGAGTAGGACTCCTTAGCGGTTCACCCACAAATGCGCGAACGACAAAAGTGCGCCTGACTAAACCGCGGTGACAAAACCGCGAGTTCTAAAGCGCGCCGACGAATGAGCACTGAAGCGCGCCGACAACAGCGCACCGACAGAAGCGCGCTGTAACCCTAACCCTTACCTTAACTTAAATCGCGCTACTGTCGGCGCGCTGTTGTCGGCGTGCTGTTGTCGCGCATTGATGACATCGCGGTTTTAGCGCCGCGGTTTTGTTGGCGCGCTTTTGTCGTTCGCGCATTTGTTGGGTCACGCTCCTTAGCATCCGAGCATGTTAATACTTTATAAGGAATATTAATGATCTGATGGTCATTTCAAAAAATCCTTTATTAGCAAGCACCTAGAAGTCAAGAGGAACATACGTGCCAATTTTGTGATGATGCATGAGTGGTATTTCACTTTTATATAGAGAGAGATGATTTTTTTGTGTTTTTGTATGCAGTTTTTGTGAATGATGTTGGCTTGTAAACAGTACTGTGCTCCTAACATCTGTTAAATTCCAGAACTTAACTCTATGAGATCAAGGCATCCACGGAACCTTAAGAAACTCACTGTTAATTTTAAAATAACATTTTAGACTTTTAAAAATAAAGGACCTAATTTTGTTGTAAGAAACTAAGAGCTTTTAAAAAAAATATGAATTTGAATCACAACCAAGTAAGAACCCGACACACATCCAGAAGTAGAAAAATAAATTCCGACACTGTTATTTTCAAAGTTAGGGATCCTGATATAACTTTTTTAAAAAAAAAATCTGATGCATTTTGCTTGCTAAATCGAGTAGCCAATGAAGGGATTCACTGTTGGGGCTCTCCTGCAATAAGCTTTTAATAACCTCATTAATTCAATTTAACAGTGTGCAAGCCTGTAATACTGCAACTGAAGTTTCACTTCTAGCTTATTCCCTGCCCCACATAACCTTCCTGAGGTAATAGGCTAAAGTTATTAAAAACAACAGCATCATAGCTTAACTTCTAATACTTGTTTCTATTACAGTCCATAGATATCGAAAAAGAAATGAGGGACACATTTCTGCTCCGTATCAAAAGTTATTTTGATCATCCTTTATATTTTATTAAGACTGTTTCTCTGTGCTGTAGTATCTATACGGTGTCTCTGAATGTTAAAACAAAAATATTCACCCCGCTAGAGAGCGCAAAGACATTTAGAAATAACCACCAGGATTAAAAATCATAGCAGGCAAATGTTATCAATCCAAAGCAAATTCCAAGTCAACTGCTGAAAAAGTGGGCAGTACAATTTAAATCAGAGTTTTTATACAGTACAAGACATCAACATTAATGCAAGCGTGGGTTTTTCTCTCTTTTTTTCTGAGCCTCAAAGGACATCGGAATCAGCTATCAGAAAAACAAAAACGCAACAGACAAAACAGGGGAGATTTGCCATATCAGCACAAGTTGTTCTTTATTACGATGCTGTGAGAACATGACTTTCAGAACAGCTAATCTGAACTCTGAGAAATCTCAGACTTGGTTCTAACTGCTGAAATATGACAAAATTTAAAACCCAGGACCAAAAACGAATTGAGAATTTAGTTTTGTATTTTTTAAAACACTATAGAGGCAGGCTATTGCTATATACCAGGTTCCATGTCTATTAAATAGTTCCTAAAGACTACTCCACAGAAAAAGTACAATGAACAAAAAGTTTGGAATTGGTAATAATCTCTGGGTATTGTTTTAAAGTGTTTTAATAAAAACTGACCTTGGTATCACCATGCAGTAACCCATTCAACTGCAGCAGCTTGACAAAAAAAATTAGCAGTATATGTGCCTGTATGTTTCTCCATTCTACCAGATATTGCAGGTCGCTCCCAAAATAGCTTCACATGTAATAACCTCGAGAGAGGCCGGTAAACTAATACAGATTATAAACAGTCACAAATTAGGAAACTGACACCAGTTCACAGGCTCACGTACAACAGCACATAGTACACGGGCATGTTTAAAGTGCACTAAAAGCTTACCTTATACTTTCCAGAATCTGTTTTTAATTCAGTATCTTGTAAATGAATGTAGCCCCAAGATTCTTGTCATTTAAAGAAGATGCTATTTGTGAAACCAGATCACCTGAAAATAAAGAAAGAAATCAGCTAAATGGTTTTCTGAAGTTAAGAATTTTACTTAGAACTAAATCCATCCAAAGAACTGTATAAATGAATCAGTGGTGGGTTCCTGATCCTGTTGGAACCGATACGGTGCACACTCGCAGCACATGCGCGCATGAGTACTTATCACCCGCGACGCTCCAGCTGCTCGGCGGAGTATCGCGCAGGCACCGTATGCTCCGTACACGTGCACAGAAGCCCTGATCGGCTCAAATACAGGTAAGGAGGGCAAGTGGGTCCTCCAGAGCACCATACCGGAATGGTACCTGATGCTCCCAGCAGGCACTGGTACACCCGTACCAGGTCGTACCGGTCATATCCCATCACTGAAATGAATGCTGGCTTTTTACAAATCATAAATAAAAATCATGCAAAGAACTTTGGTTGCTTCCATTGCCATGTTGCCTGTTTCTGGATAATTTATACGTTTATCAGAATTATAAGCAAAAAAATTTCCTGGATGGTTTGAAAAATCCATCATATCAATATAAATCTATTGTATGGAGAAACTTAACATGTCATTGAAAAATAGCCCAGTCTTCTCATATAGTATTTGTTGCCATTTTTATATAATAATTCCTTTAAATTTAGATATTTGATATCAAATAGGACAAAATGTATTTTAAAAATCAATTAATTCTGTTAAATAGATAAATAAGTCTTTTTCTATGTCTCGGTAAGAAGTATTTGCCGTATTATAAACAATGGGGAGACTCTAGGCAATTACTGAGGATTGTATGATTTTGTGTTTTTTTAAATAAAAAACACACAAAATGAGTGTGCTTGTGTTTGTGTACCTATGGCTATCTAATTATCTAACACTTTATCAGGGTTGGTACTCACAGAAGAAAGTTGAAATGGACAGTTTCTATCCTTGGCCTATCTTGGATGTAATAAATGTTAAAATAATCCTTATAGCAACTATGACATGCAATTCTACAAAATGAACTGCTGGCAATGCCTAGGAATCTATTTTTTTATCTTTTAAAGTGATTGTAACGCTATATATTGATTTTGCATTTTTACTACAACACACTTTGGTTCTATATAACAAAGATTTTAAGGAAGCAAAGAATAGTGTCTAGGAAACAATTGGTTCATTGCTGGGAGAAAGTGGCAAGAAGGTGACAAGCAACAGGGAGAAAGCAGAACTATTTAACTCATTATTTGCATCTGTCTTTACACAAAGGGATAAAACAGTCCAACCTATCAAAAACAGCACCACAAAAATCAGATTAGGAAGGCAAGTTGAAATAGGGAAGAAAATGGTAAGTGAGCACCTGTCTACCCTAGACGAGTTCAAATCACCAGGACCGGATGGATTATACCCCAGGGTTCTGAAGGAACTGGCAGATGAGATCTCAGAACAACTGAACTACCGTATTTTTCGGAGTATAAGATGCACGGGAGTATAAGACGCACCAAGGTTTTGAAGAGGCAATTAAAAAAAAAAAAGTAGGTAGGTGGGTAGAAGGATACTGAGGGAGAGAAAGAGAGAGAAATACAGTAAGTAGGTAGGGAGAGAGAGAGTAGGTAGGTAGGTAGGTAGATAAAGGGATAGAGAGAGAGAGATAAATAGAGTGAGATAGAGAGATAGAGAAATACAGTAGGTAGGTAGGGAGAGAGAATGTAGGTAGGTAGGTAAAGGGATAGAGAGAGAAATAGAAAGGGATAGAGAGAAATACAGTAGGTAGATAGGGAGAGAGAGAGTGTGTGTAGGTAAGTAGGTAGGTAGAGGGATAGATAGAAATAGAGAGAGAGAAATGCAGTAGATAGGTAGGGAGAGAGAGAGAGTAGTTAGGTAGGTAGGTAAGTAGATAAAGGGAGAGAGAGAGAGAGAGAGAGAGAGAGAGAGAGAGAGAGAGAAATACAGAAGGTAGGTAGGGAGAGAGAGAGTGTGTAGGTAGGTAGGAAGGTAGAGGGATAGAGTGAGAGAAATAGAGATAGAGAGAAATACAGTAGATAGGTAGGTGTTTCTGCTGGCACAGCACTTGATCAATGTAATTCTCATCAATCAGTTAAAGAGCTTTCCAAAAGGAAAAAAAGTTTTTGCACTCTGCAAACCTCCCGTTTTTTAAAGGCATGAATAGCCTTGGGGAGCTTGCAGAGTGCTCCTGGGGGGGGGGAGACAAAAACGAGCAAAACAGGCCCATTTTTCACGAAAACAGGCCCATTTTTTGTCAAAAAAAAATTGCATGCATAGCCTTATGGAAGCTTATAGAGTGCTGCTAGGGGCTGGGGAGGGGGCAAAAACAGGCCCATTTTTTGTCAAAAAAAAATTGCATGCATAGCCTTATGGAAGCTTATAGAGTGCTGCTGGGGGCTGGGGAGGGGGCAAAAACAGGCCCATTTTTTGCTCATTTCTGCCCTCCCCAGCCCCCAGGAACTCTCTGAAAGCCTCCATAAGAATATGCACGGCCATTTTGGTGAAGGGGCGGAGCTTCGGGAGGAATAAAATGCTGTATTCGGTGTATAAGACGCACCCAGATTTTCAGCCTCTTTTTTGTGGAAAAAAGGTGCGTCTTATACTCCGAATAATACGGTATATCTTTCAGATATCCTGAAGCACCGGGAAACTGCTAGAGGACTGGAAAAGAGCTGATGTGGTTCCCATCTTCAAAAAAGGGGAAAAAATAGATCCAGGAAATACAGACCTATCAGCCTGACCTCAATACCAGGAAATATTTTGGAAAAGATAACCAAGCAACAAATTAGCAAACACCTAGAAGTAAACAAAGTAATAGCCAAAAGCCAACATGGGTTTGTCAAAAACAGATCATGCCAGACTAATTTTATTGCATTCTTTGACAAAGTGACAAACTTAGTGGACCAGAGGAATGCCGTCGATATAGTTTACTTGGACTTCAGTAAGGCATTTGATAAGATACATCATAACCTACTACTAGATAAAGTAGAAGAATGTGGGTTGGACAGAATCACCACCAGATGGATTCGTAAGTGGCTGACCAACCACTCTCAACGTGTCCTCAATGGAACTGCATTTACATGGAGGGAAATATGCAGTGGAGTACCCCAAGGCTCTGTTTTAGGCCCAGTACTCTTCAACATCTTCATCAGTGATTTGGATGAGGAAATAAATGGGGAACTCGTCAAATTTGCAGATGACACCAAACTGGCAAGAATAGCCAACACTCCGGAAGATAGGCTCAAGATACAGAAGGATCTTGACAAACTTGAATATTGGGCACTCTCTAATAAAATGAAATTCAATGGTGAAAAGAGTAAGGTTCTACATTTAGGCAAGAAAAACGAAATGCACAGGTACAGTATAGGTGGTACCTTGCTCAATACTAGTAACTGTGCGAGGGATCTTGGACTCCTGGTGGACAATCATTTAAATATGAGCCAGCAGTGTGCAGCAGCTGCCAAAAAAGCCAACACAGTTCTAGGCTACATAAACAGAGGGATAGAATCAAGATCACATGAAGTGTTAATACCACTTATAATGCCTTGGTAAGGCCACACTTGGAATACTGCATTCAGTTTTGGTCGCCACGATGTAGAAAAGATGTGGAGACTCTAGAAAGAGTCCAGAGAAGGGCAACAAAGATGATTAGAGGACTGGAGACTAAAACATGAAGAACGGTTGCAGGAACTGGGTATGTCTAGTTTAATGAAAAGAAGGACTAGGGGAGACATGATAGCAGTGTTCCAATATCTCAGAGGTTGCCACAAAGAAGAGGGAGTCAAACTATTCTCCAAGGCACTTGAGGGTAGAAAAAGAAGCAATGGGTGGAAACTAATCAAGGAGAGAAGCAACTTAGAACTAAGGAGAAATTTCCTGACAGTTAGTACAATTAATCAATGGAACAGAAATTGCCTCCAGAAGTTGTGAATGCCCCAACACTGGAAGTCTTTGAGAAGATGTTGGATAGCCATTTGTCTGAAACGGTATAGGGTTTCCTGACTAGGCAGGGGTTGGACTAGAAGACCTCCAAGGTCCCTTCCAACTCTGCTATTGTATTGTATTGTATTGTCAAACTAAATGAGTTACAGCTAACTTTGGGATGTGTCACGGTTTATCTTCTTCCTGTAAGAACAGATGAAGAAAACAAAATCCACATGTTGTTTGGCACAAACACAAACTCCCTCCTCTCCAATAAGTAATGCTGGGAGACTGTTCCATCTTGTTATGTGTTCAAGTAACTTTTTCTACAAAAACAGTATGCTGTATATGCCTAAAGTCACACACAAAACTGTTACATTTGACAATGTAGAAAGCCAGTCTCGCTGTCTTTGTACTTTGCGTAGAAAGCAAATTTCACTACCATATTATAAAAATAGTGCTTTGTTCTTTAATTCCATCAGACTCACACACATATTAATATTTCATAAAATACAATACCATGCAACCGTTTAAATAGCCATTAAAGACAACACTTGCACAGTAAGAAAGTAATTCAAGCAGATTCTTGGTGAGAAGCAAATCAAAATTATTTAGAGCCATTAAGTCATTTTTTTAGAGGTGTAAATGTTAACCTCTTCTAAGAGAGTCCTGTGACACTTTACTGTGACTTTATAGTGACTTTATTGTAGTAGATGCTTTTGCTGGAGTCTTCTTTGTCAGAAACAGCAGCCAGAAAATAAGGCATCAGAAAAACACCTAACAATAAAAGTGGTTTTACCTCACAATCTGCTTATAGTACTGTTTTTCCAAGGCCCAACTTGGAAAATAATTTAGTCACTTTTCAGCATTTTACTACAATTTCCCCATGCAGCATCCTAAGGCTAAAAACTAAAATAAATAACGGTTATATTGGTAATTGCTCATTCTCGTGCAATACATCTTCTATAGCACTTTTAAAATTATAACTTTGCTACATGTTTCTTGTACATTGTTTGACAAATAATCAAATGTCAATTTAAGAATAAGACACGCAGACATCTTAAATCCTTACTCTTTTTAGGATTTAGTAAGAAAAAATATTCTTATGGGAAAAGGAACACCTGAACTATTTTGTGAATACAGGTAGTCCCCAACTTACAACTACAATTGGGACCAGAATTTATGTTGCTAAGCAAGACAGTTGTTAAGTGAGTCACACCTGATTTTATAACTTTTTTTTGCCATGGTTCAGGAAATCACTACAATTTAGGTTGCATATAGTAGTATGTAATATGTACATGAAGCATAACAAGAGCCTCTAACACAGGGGTCTCCAACCCCATGGGCCGTGGCCCACTACAAGGCCGTGGCCTATTTGGAACCAGGCTGTAAGAGAGGCAGGTCAATGTGCATACGTACACAGTTCAACTTGCATGAGTGGCGGGCCAGCACACACAATCATGCGCAACTCCACTTGCAGTCGAGCTGCATGGCATATGGGTGCACAATGGCCCGCCACTGGCCTGGTGTGGCTCCCCTCTCACCCCCCAGCTGGGTCACCAAGCCACAAAGATTGGAGGCAGCTGCTCTCATACAATAATGCTTATTGTACCAACATGCAATTTTTTTTCACTAACAGGTTTTTTTTTTTCATTCAAAGTGCTTTGGATCAAGCTCCTATTGTTTAAAAAATTAGAATGTATACCCAAGAATATAGATCAATTTTATATTTAGTTCATGTAGGTCTATTAAACTAATAACAGAAAAGATGGTTTAATATTTATGTATCAAGAGTTTAAAGATTCTACTTACTTAAAGAAAAAAGGTTTTATTTTTTAAAAAAGTCTTTACTTTTTAAAAGAAGCCCACAGGCCTTCTTAAGTTTTAATTATAAATGATGCAGTGATCTCATTACACAATTAATTATGTCAGGCACCTTTTCAATAAAACAGTATCATTTTTGAAAATAATTTTGATTAAATAAGAGTGCTGTTAGTATTTCACTTAATATAACCCAATGTATTGATCAAATTTGTATAGCTGCTCATCTCACCAAAAATTGACAGGTAACTATCAGAGAAAAAACATAAATATAAAAGATATAAAAAAATAAAGGAATTGCATTAAGAAATAAATAGTATAAAAAACAAATATACAAACCCCAGACAAAAAGAGGATAAAAATAGCCAGCTCAACAATGGAGTCATGTAAGCAAATCTCCGATTCCTTGGCGTGATAACATAAACCAAGTCTTAAGAGCTTTGCAAAATAACAAAAGGATGGAGCTAATGTAATTTTCTTCTGCCAACCTAGCAGTTCGAAAGCATGTAAAAATGCAAATACAAAAATGGGAACCACCTTTGGTGGGAAGGTTAGCAGCATTCTGTGCGCCTTCGACATTTAGTCATGCTGGCCACATGACCACAGAGACGTCTTTTAATAGTGCTGGCTCTTCGGCTTTGAAATGCAGATGAGCACCGCCCCCTGGAGTCGGGAACAACTAGCACATATGTGCGAGGGAAACCTTTACCTTTACTTTAATCTAATTTTGGGAGGAAAAATGTTCTATAAGGACGGTGCCACAGCAGAGAAGGCTTGTTTCTTGGGACTCACCAATTGTAGATCCCAGCTATTTGCAACATGGTTCCTCTGCCAGCTTTAACGGGGTGGGCTGATATAACTGGGGAGACCCGTCTCATGCCATGAAGGCTTTTTAACACATTTAAGTGTTAAATGTGTTATGTGTTAAGTGTTATGTGTTTTTTTTTCTTATATTTTTGTAAGCCGCCCGGAGTCCTTCGGGATTGGGCAGCATATAAATATATTTAATAATAATAATAATATTTAATATATAAATAAATCTAGCACTTGGATCAAGAAACAAACTGGCAACTAGTACATCTCACAGAGCAGAGGTATAATACAGAGGCAGACTGTACCTTCTGGATATTCTTCAAGGGCAGCCTTATGCAGAGTGTATTGCAGTAGTCCAATTTGGTTGTATTCTGCTGCATCTATCTATCTATCAATGATGCAAACCTAGGTAGCACATTAGCCACATCTATTCTCAAAACCAAACAGATTACACTATGGGAGGCAAACAGAGGCAGAGGAGAGAAAGGCAGCCTCAAGTCCCATTCACATGATATTGAACACCACCCACTGAGCTCTTGTTTGTCGAATACTTTTACCTCCTACACAGGCTAAAGTCAGCTGAGAAATATTTTCAAGTGGAGAATTATAATTATTGTCCAAAAATGTTCTTGTTTCTAAAAGCAGTATGTGACAAATCCCTTTCTATGGATCATTCAGAGAAAACAATGTATGGATTATGTGCATGACCATAAATTCTAATACATACAGAAAATTTGTATGATAGCGGGGTTACTTTATCACCCAGCACTCAGTTCATAATTCATTACGCGTTTCCTAAAGCTGTGCTAAAGATATTTTTAGATGACTGACTTAAAATAAGAGAAAACAGTTAATTGCTTTTTTTCATTTTTAAAAAAATCCAAAACACACCATCGAGAGAAAATTTACAGCAATAAATCAAAAGCATAGAAACATAGGTCTAAATGAAATAGCTGGATGAAAAATTAAATATTAGGAAATGTGGTTGTTTTCAGACACAGAGCTGCCAGCACTTCACATTATTGAACATTATCTATTTATGAGTAGCTTTACGTTTATTGAGCCTAGAGAAAACCCAGAATATATATATATATATATATATATATATTGCTGGTAGGAGATGGAGGTATAGAGGTTTGCAAACCACTGAATACAGACATAGCTGCAGGGGTGGGTTTCGACCGGTTCGCACCGGTCCCTGCGATCCGGTTGGTCGCCGAACCCGGAAGTAAGTAACTTCCGGGAATGGCGAAGCCCCCCCGCCCCGCGCCCGCGCGTGCCCGCACACCCGGTTTTTACGAATTCTGCGCTTTCCACGCATGCGCAGAACGCATACAGCTCCTGCGCGATCCTCCAGGAGCAGCTGGAGCATCGCGCAGATGCTAGTACGCACGTGCACGCCACGTGCGTGCGCGAGGACGCCGCCGGCCTCGTTCCAACCGATCCGGTTGGAACGGGGCGAGAAACCCACCCCTGCATAGCTGCCAATATCTTTGTTAATGTAGGAGTTTGTTTCAGGTTCAACAGACAGAGATCTGGAAATGCTATTTCATTCAAGCTGTTACGTTTTGGAAATATGGTTGTGAACTGGCAAAGAAAAGCAAGGATTTCAAATGCTGAAGGTCTGGCATGAAGGGAAAAACCATCACCTGCACAAGTTCACACTGTCCTAGTTGCCTATTTAATCAACCTGTGACATCAGACTATAAATAAGTGTTCATCTGTCTACATCTTTCTCCATATTAAACATTTCTTCTACACGAAGGGCATAATCTTCCTGCACAATTCTATCAGGTCAATGTCAATATTTTTAAGTCATACACATCAAAAGATATTTGCTTTCTAGCGAGAACCAGGCAATGGATACTACAATTTTTGCCCATCTCTTAACTCTCCCAAATAATACTAAAGCATTTGTAGCACCTATGATTTCAGGCAACATTTTCCCAAACAGTACAATTTAGATGCACTGAACACCCAGTTTCAACAACCACAGCTGAATATTGCTGAATACAAGCATGCAAGCCAAGGGCAAAGTGTGGAGATCCAGTGGAAATACTGTGATAGGACAGAAATTGATTTATTAGGATATTTTCATTCCCCCAATAATCAGAATATCAGAGTTGGAAGGGACCGTGGAGGTCTTCTAGTCCAACTCCCAGCTTGAGCAGGAGACCTTACCATCTAGACAAATGGCTGTCCAAAGCCTCCAGTGATGAAACATCCACACCTTCTGAAGGCAAGCCGTTCCACTGGTTAATTGTTCTCACTGTTAGGAAGTTTCTCCTTAGTTCTGGGTTGCTGCTCTTCTTCCAGCTATTGCTTCTTGTCGCGCCTTCTGATGCTCTGGAATTTGCATTTGGTGCTTTGCATTTCACTTATTAGGAAATGCAGCCACAGGCCCAGGACAAACAAGCCAACAGTAAATTATATTTTCCAAGTATTTGTTATTGCCCTTATGCTTTGCATAGTTTCCAGTGATATAGTTCAGCATTTTTCATCTACGTGGGAGAGCAATATTGGTAGTCCTCGCTTACTGACCGCTCGTTCAGTGAGCATTCAAAGTTACAACGGCACTGAAAAAAAGGAGATTTATGACCAGTCTTCGAACTTGCAGCCATCACAACATGCCCCCAGTCATGTGATTGCAATTGCAATTGACAACCAGTGTGCATTTACAATGGCTGCAGCATCCCATACTCATTTAATCATCATTTGTGGCTTTCAACAGGCCAAGTCAATGGGGACACCAGGAGAAAGTTGTAAGTCACAGTTATGTGACATTGCTCTTAACAATTGTGGGTGGTTTGCTAAATGATCTCAGTGGAACTAACACCGTTATCCAACATGGTCACAACGTTGCTTAGAGACAGAGTTGCTAGATCCAATTGAATTCAGTAAGTGAGGAATATCTGAAGCATTTTTTGAAGTTTGCACTTATTTCAGTGTTGTTACAGAGCCTAAAAATAGCTAAGAGAGTGTTTGCCATTTAGCCAATAACATAAATTGGACAAATGAGTTATTTTCCCCTTATTCTACTCTACTGCACAACTATATAAAAATAATTCTCCAGATTAATCTCTGGGACTTTCACACTGTCAGTAGAAACTTGTCTATCTGTCTTAATGCTTCCTGGGATATTGCAAGAAAGCTGCAAACTAATAAGAAGATAACTTAAAGATGATGAAAAGATTTGTGCTGCAAACCTAGTTATTTCATGCTCTCTCCAGATGCTTCTATGCCATTATAAAGGTTTTAGGGTATTCTTTTTTGTTGATTGTTGTTAGCTACCCAGAGTTCATAAGTTAAAATGGCAGCCATTCACGGTGCATTTTGAAAAATAAATCAATAAGCAAAGAAAAGTTCAGTGTATTCCAGCTAGAAGGTCAGTTTAGAGGAAAGCAAGAAGTTGATAGGTTTTTCTATGCACTCCATAGGAAAACATAGGTAGTAAAAAGTGTACATTTTCTAGAACTTAGATCAGGGCTGGGCAATTAATTTTCCCAAGGGGCCACACACAAAACTGGGAACTCTGTTTTGCAGAGCTGAATTAATAGTATCATAAAGTACAAACGTTTCACTTAGCAATGGCAATCTCTGCAATCCCAATTGCCGTTGTTAACCAAATCCGATGGTCATTAGGCAAGAAAACTTCCTGCTGGTTTCCCATAAATCAAGTCAGACATTGCAAAATGTAGCTTGCAAAACAAGCTGGAAGATAGATGATTGCTGACAGGTAGGGGAGGGCATGAACTAATATGCAGGGAAGTGAGGGAGACACATCAAAGCTTGGGGAGGATGCACAGTGAGGCAGGCGGGCACAAGAGGCATGGGGAGCTTTGGAAAGGTGTTTGCGTGAGAGTGTAAGGGAGGCACAGAAAGGGTCAGGGAGGGTGTGTAAGAGTTCAAGGGAGGCTGAGCAAGGATCAGGCAGAGTGCAGAGAAGGGAAGCTTGACAAAGAGGATGCACAGGGCTGTTGGTATAATAGGATCTAAGGCAGAATATACAAAATACTAGGAAATAGTTTGGCCACTTAAAAACAATTATCTTTGTAGCCTTGATGCTTCTCTTACTTACAAATGATTCCTTTCTGTGAAAATTGGAAAAGCCATGGTGTTTCAAGCTTAATTTAGATTTGTACGTCAGTTCCTAAGGAATGGGCCATATCCACAACAATGTACTTCATTCATTTATAAACCTCGTGGTATACGTACAATTTGCCTTTTTGCAAAAAGAGAGAGAAAAGACAGAAATGCAAAATTTAATCAAAACTGTTCCCATTTGTAACTGGGTAGGCAGTCAACTATCAAGAGCACAAAACAAATGAGGGAGTTCATGCTTTGTTAGCCTACACACTGAAATTGGGGGGCAGGGGACCTAAGGGCTAAAATAGTGTAGGGAGAGGAGACATTCACTTTGGGTCCCACCAGAACAAAGGGCCCCGAACTCATTTTCATGATTCCATACCTTCAACCTTTAAAAAAATACTTTCTCCGGAGGACTCTGGTGAGACCCATAGTGGAGGAGTGATAAAGGAAGGAGAAAAGGAGCTACTACTACCGGCTCTGAGTCAGCCTGTCAGCCTCTGTTTTGCTGCTTGCTTTCAGCTGCCATTGAAACGGGGGGGGGGCATGGTATTTGGGTGGGGAAGTGTCAGTACAGGAGTGATTGTAAAAAGGGAGTTGTTCTCACCAACTACTGTGCATGCTGCAGAGAGAGGATTTTCCGCCAAGGCCAACTGTCCGGCATACCAACCTGATGATGCTTTTTGAAGATGTCTCCCACATGACACCTGTGGGGTGTACGGATTGGACCATGGGATGGGGTTACCAAGGGGAGGGGGTTGGGTCACATTGATATCAATGATTATGCACGCTTTTGCCTCAGATCTTGCTTTGCTTAGCTGCTATCTACTCATGACCAGTAAAAGTACTCTTAATTCTGCAAAATGGAGTTGAGTGGTTTCTTTCTTGGTTACTGAGGGAGGCCGCCGTGACACAGCCATCCTGATCAGTGTCTGAGCTCCCTCATATTATAGGGGCAAATTGAGAATTGCCTTAATTCTCACAAATCACTACCAACTTTACTGCAAAGGACCATCTTCACCTTAACACCATAATTCAAGAAATAGATGAAACAAAGAGAAAGTAATATAGGTTTTCATGAAGCCCAATGAAATTCCATTTCCAAGGACAGACACATGTTATTGAATGTCACATCACAGGAAAAAAATCATGCCACAAGAACATTTGATGAAGCACAAATTCAACCTAAGCTATCTTCAGATGGCTCTATATGGGTCTGATGCAGTATATTAACCCGAGTAACAGCCAGCCCAGTGTTTTTAGAAATCTGGCTTGCTTTATTTCCACTGCTACTTCTTCCACTTCATTTAAGCAAGTGAACACACATTTTAAATCATGATGAGAGACTTCAATTTTCACATCTTCAGGGATGCAGTGTCAAATATATTTGTAATGGCTTCATCTATTATCTGTCACTGCTGAGCAAACTAGGTGAGAAAATAATGGTTAGTGGTACATTAGGTAGAATCCAAGCCTGATGAAAAGGAACTGTGCTAATGGAGTTGTTAACAAATTTTGTTTGTTTGTTCAATCCATGCAGGCCACAACAAGTTCATAACCGATTCCCATGCATGAACGTGAGTTTAATGAGCAACATAACTCTTTAAATCAAGAAAAGGGAATGTAATAAAGGAGTTCAAATGACTATACAGTAGTGGCTGCGCTAACACAAAATATTAGTTTATAAAATCTGCCCAAGACATTACAATTGCAAAAGAAGTTGCCATATAAAACCAAAGAGCAACCTTGATGCTAAACAAAGAGCTAAAACATAGGTAGATGGATGGGTGGGTGGATGGATAAGATTACAGATTGATAGATTTTGGTGTTTGAAAAGTGTTTGTTTCTAATCATATGTAAAGACCAGAGCAGAGCTTTGAAATTATATGTAGAACTAACATATAACTAAACTTGGCATTTTTACTTGGCCTTTAGAGACTCATAGTTAAGAGTTTAAAAAATATTATGTAGGAGCAATGAATCCAAATTGACATAGAATATTGCAGGTTCTATATGAAAACATGTATAAGATGAGACTGTGAAGCATTCAATATGAAAGACGTAACTGTTTACCCAATATTGGATCAAATGCATGCTATACAGCTAGACTTATTTTATTCTGTATAGAAAGAATGTCTTGGATCCAATGGAAACATGTGGAGTGCGTGTGTGTGTGTTTGTGTACGTGCGCACACACACACACACACACACACACACACACACACACAGAGCACATTTCCATGGGGAGAAGAGGAAATCCTTGGTAGAGATTTAAATAGAGAGATTTATTAATATTTGTAGGCCGCCCTTTTCCCTGAGGGGACTCAGGGCGGCTCACATAAAATAGGGGAAGGGGAGATACAGACATTAAGATAAGACATATAATAAAATAATAAACAACATACATTCATCATTCGGGAGGGGAATTATCCTTGTCCCCAGGCCTGATGGGCGAGCCAGTTCTTCAAGGCTGTGCGGAAGGCCTGGACGGTGGCGAGTACGGTGGTACACAATCTTATTACCAAAAAAGGGAGAGGGGAAGAGGGAGGGAGGACCTCCACAAAAGTTCATAGTAAAATTAGATTTATGAATCAGCTATACAGGTTCCAAGTCCTACAGCACGTTTTACTGAAGATGAGCAGGCTATCCAACTAAAAATGCCGAGGCTGCCTTCAGAATTATATTAAGCTTCCCTACTAATCACTGCCAATGTAACAGGATGAAATGCAACAAAAACAGGGATATATATTTAATGCATCTAATTGCTGATGGATGAAAAGAGGGCCTAAAGTTTTCTTTTTCAAATTAACATAAATGTTTAATATTCTGGAGAGCGGTGCTTTACGAAGATTTACATTATTCAGTAACTTTAGCAATCATAAAAGTATTTTGCACATTATCACTGTTGAAGGCCGTCCATTGTCTGATATAATATGCTGTTCAAAAAGCGGTGCTTTGCAGCAGGGATAGAGAACCTTAGCTATTACTAAACTGTAATCCCTGTCATTCCTCTTCCTGGATCATGGTGGGCTACAGCTACTGGGATGAAGTACAATATCTGAAAAAGGCACCGCTTATATATGGAAAAACAGAACACTATCTAGATAGAGATATCCATCACCAGTCACAGTGATGTAAAAATGACATGTGTATCATTAAGGCATTGTGCAAATATCCTAATTACACACTTGTGTAACATGCACCAAAACATACATGTGACGTGTCTCACCACCCCACCCCACCGCAATACCTCACAGAGAGTAAGGAAAGTGGCCATGATGGAAATATGCAGAAACTGTTTTCTAAGTCAGAGGTCTCCAACTTTGGCAACTTTAAGCCTGGTGAATGTCTGGGAGTTGACATCCGCCAGGTTTAAAGTTGCTAAGGTTGGAGACTCCTGGTCTAAGCAAAAGGGGCTAAAACATTTCGTTAAGTCCAAAAAAATGACAAAATATTTGAGAGTGGTTCAGGCAAGCACCTAATTCAAGTTATAAGGAGGAGGAGGAAGAACCCCACAAACAGGCTTGCATGATTTAGTTATTATTACCAATTATTATTCTCAATAAAAGTAGTTTTAGCTTTCCTATGGAATTTATTCTTACCTAGCGTGGCTTTCATACCTCCGAGTTTAAATGTGTTGTTATTCAACTTCCATGACCCACAAAACCATCACCTTGGGTTAGAGGCATGAAATTCTTCTGAAATCCAGCAAGAAAGCGCCTTCCACCTCCTCCCTCTCCCCCGCCACCCCAAGTAAGTAGGCAATAATACACAAATTATCTGAGATGACCTCAGCTTAATTTATAGCACATCTGTGTCCTAAACCAATTATCAGCATTTGACATCATCAGCAGTTGCTAGTTTCCAAAAGTAATTAAACATTCCAAGCTGACTCCTGTAATAAAAACACAATCAGAAACAGAATGGCTAAAGAAGTTGCGATGCTCACCCTTCATTCCAATTCTGCCTCCATCAATCATGTCAGCTTCGGTGAAAAATACCAGAGGCAGATGAAAAGCAATACTGATCATCTGCAGCTGGTGGTACTTACCATTAACAGCAGAAAAACAGTCAATTGAATTAACATTCTTCATTCCTTTGCTACCATTTGTGGTTTGACAGACATATCTGGATCCCATATATATATATATATATATATATATATATATATATATATATATATATATATATATATATATTATATATATATATATATATATGACTTAAATCAAGAAACTTCACTAGCTCTGTGACATGAAATTAGCAGCCCTGTGGGATCCCTGTTGTAATTAAACTCTGGAAACAGAGAGGGTTATACTATTAGAAATATTCAGTAGAGGCACTGTGACCCACTTTGAATGTTAATACTCATCAACACAAAAAGTGTGTGCTTCTCTTTTAGGCAGGCTAAAATTGCATAGTGTTGTGCCTATTTTTATCCCTAATTTCTCTTGATAGGCCAAGGATGTTTGGATGGAATCTCTTCCAAACACTCCAGAAAATTTGTATTTACCCCAAACTTTGCTTGTTCATAGGTTTTATTTGTTGGTGAAATCAGAATAACAGAAATTGAAACAGCCAGCTCATTTTTTTTACAAATTGTTTAGCATCATTTACACTCATGGATCAGCAGAAGTTAATTTAGTCAACTGAACCCTGCAACTGTTAAGACTCAACAAACCATGAGGTTTCAGATATTAGAAAGCATAAAAACAGTCATTTAGAACCAAACCCAGACACATAAAAACTCAAGAGTGAAGGACAGAAATATTTCAGATTTCAAGCCAGATTCTGATCAAAATAACATTTTTTGCACTAGAGACATCAAGAGAATGAAAATAATATGGAAAAAGGCTGTTTCTATTGTGAACTGACATTCAAATGAAACAATATGTTAAACATGAGGCCAATGTTGAGAAAAGACACGGACACGAGCTTTCTCGGGATGGAACGACCCAGATTGGGGGTCTGGGAGCCCCTTTTATTGAGATAGGACAAAGGCAGGAGGAGCAATCAGCAAGTGATTTAAGACAGCCTGTCAAACTACAATTGCTAATCTACTGCTCAGGGAAGTTCTGTCTATATATGGTCAAATCCTGGGCGTCATTGGTAAGGCACATCTAGAGTGAACTATCAGGATGTTATGTTCTTTAGGAGTTTGTTTTTTCCTATGTGGTTCAGCGTGGCTGCGCATGCCCTGTTATGCACTGGGTCATGGGTGACCCACACCTACACAAGGAGTTATATTACAACAACGTAGTTATTTAGCAAGCACATGTAAATTATACTAAAGCAGGGGTGTCAAACTTGCATCACCACTGCATTGTCACATGACGTATCACGACATTTTTCCCTTTCGCTAAACCAGGCATGGCAGGCTGCAAGTTTGACACCCCTGTATTAAAGTAACCAAAATATTTTTAGAATACCCAAGGCATGTCACAAATTTTGAGCACCCCTAATGTTTGGAAATTGAAAGTTGAAAAATTTGACACAACCTAATAGTCAACTTGCCTATAAAACGATACAATTGCACTCACACTGGAGTGGACTCAAACTTACTCCAACTTTAAAACAAAAATAAGCAGACATTGAACAATGCCCATCTTTTTAGAGCATGTGGGTGTGTAGCTAAAGGTAAAGGTTTCCCTCGCGCATATGTGCTCGTCATTCCTGACTCTAGGGGGTGGTGTTCATCTCCATTTCAAAGCCTGTCTGAAGATGTCTCCCTGGTCATGTGGCTGTCATGACTAAGTGCCAAAGGTGCACGGAACGCTGTTACCTTCCCACCAAAGTGGTCCCTATTTTTCTACTTGCATTTTTACATGCGTTCAAACTGCTAGGTTGGCAGAAGGTGGGACAAGTAACTGGAGCTCACTCAGTTATGCAGCACTAGAGATTTGAACCATCGAACATTCTGATCAACAAGCTCAGTGGCGTCTTAGCCACTAGAGTGGGTAGATACCATTAGACAAAAGAAGTCCCAAAGTAACTGGATCCTGTACTACATAGGATATTAGTTACTGATATGAAAAAAGTGTGCTTGAAAAATAATCAAAATATTACCGCTGGACATATTCCCCTCAGCACTCAAAATCTTCTGA
This sequence comes from Thamnophis elegans, assembly GCF_009769535.1. Classification (NCBI taxonomy): domain Eukaryota; kingdom Metazoa; phylum Chordata; class Lepidosauria; order Squamata; family Natricidae; genus Thamnophis; species Thamnophis elegans. The sequence goes on along the minus strand of NC_045543.1, from coordinate 15,319,953 downwards.
AGAAAAGAAGTTGCCCTAGCTTTGTATGGTTGACAAGCTTGCATGTAAGATTTTTCCCTTTTAGAAAATATCCAGGGGGGGATTTTTTTCTTTTTAGATCGATTTTATATACCAAATGCAGCCCTCCAGTTAGAGGCTGGCTTCATCTCCCTGATGTTGAAAGCCAAGCAAATCAATATCAACTATTGTCTGAAACTTGTTTGATTTTGGAGGGTTTGGTTTCCCTTTCACTTGCAAGCAATTTTAAGACAACCAGTATAAAATTGCTAGAAAGTAAACTCTTGACATTTGGTTCCTCTTCCCTATTTTAATAGCTCTGGGATCACAAATAGTTAGATGTTAACAAACAGATCTAGGATACAAAAAAAAATATTAGCAGAACATACAGAAGATAGCTCTCCATCAAAAATTTTAGCCCAACAGATTAAATATTTTGAAGGTTCCAAAATACAGAGTATTCACTCTTTCAATGTTGTGTTTGGAAGATAGAGAAAGACCCCTTCGGCTGAGCATTTAGTGTGTAATTAATTGACCATGTTTCACTATATTGTTCATTACACAAGGGCATTCATTGCAGACATATCACATTGCATCACATCACAGATCATATAATATATTATTTCCCCGAATAAACCGGGTTCTTTTTATAGTTGGCGGACTTAAATTGTCTGTATTTTTTTAATAAAAAAGTCAGGTTTATAGAGATCAAGCTTATGTATGTATGTGTAGGTATGTATATGTATATGTGTGTGTATACATATATGTATGTATGTATGTATACACACACACACACACACACACACTGACAAGCTCAGTATCTTAAACCACTGAGCCATTCCCCCCCCCCTCCATAAATGTATGGGTATAACATATATATATATATATGTTATACATATATATATATATATATATATATGTGTGTGTGTGTGTGTGTGTGTGTGTGTGTGTGTGTGTGTGTGTGTGTGTTATATATATATATATATATATATATATATATATATATATATATATATATATATATATATATATATATATATATAGGTCTCTAGTTGTTCGGGTTTTCTCCCGCGTAGAATTGGAGATGTCTTGGCGACGTTTCGACGAAGTCACATTCGTCATCTTCAGGCTGCTGCTGACTACTTCAGGTTTGGTGTTTCCAGGTGTAGTGTGGGATCTTGGCTGGCTGTTTGTTCCTTATAACTGCTGGTAGGGGATTAAATTTTAACTGCCAGTAGGGGATTAAGTTTTAACTGCCAGTAGGGGATGAAAACTGATTGAATGGGGGCTTGGGTGTGTCTTGATTAGGTGGAAGTGTGTCCTTATTTGGTGTGTGTCCCTAACCCTAACCCCCCAAACAATCAGAACAGAACACCCCTCCACCAAATAAGGACACACTTCCACCTAATCAAGACACACCCAAGCCCCCATTCAATCAGTTTTCATCCCCTACTGGCAGTTAAAACTTAATCCCCTACTGGCAGTTAAAATTTAATCCCCTACCAGCAGTTATAAGGAACAAACAGCCAGCCAAGATCCCACACTACTCCTGGAAACACCAAACCAGAAGTAGTCAGCAGCAGCCTGAAGATGACGAATGTGACTTCGTCGAAACGTCGCCAAGACATCTCCAATTCTACGCGGGAGAAAACCCGAACAACTAGAGACCTACATACTAACACCCGCGAAAACCTCAGAAAGCATATATATATATATATATATATATATATATATATATATATATATATATATGTGTGTGTGTGTGTGTGTGTGTGTATATATATATATATGTATATATGTATATATATATATATATATATATATATATTGCGAGTTCCAGGTGTAGTTATAAAAGAAACAGGCTTTGTGATCTCCGGAACTTTGAAATATATTGCTCACTAAGCATTCGTTAGCCACTGCTAACATTGTCAGAGTGTAAAAGCCGTTAAAGTGATGCACCCAAAAGATGAATTACCCCAAAAAGAGGCATCCTCAGTGGTTTACTGTATTAACTGCAACAGTTGTGCAAGTAATTATATAGGGGAAACAGCTAAGGGCTACAGACTAGAGTGCATGAACATGAACCGCTGTCCGCTGTAAAGAACAGCGCTCTCACATCTGGACGCATATGAAAGAGCACAATCATGCATTCAACTTTCAAGAGGCAGAGGTTGTTGCCCATAATGTAACAAAAGGGGGATGCCTATTGAAAGAAGCCTGGTTTTCCGACAAAAACTCCATCAATAGACACATCGATCTGCTACCCGCTTACCAAGCATTGAAGCACCAAGAAAGATCCGGCAGAATGAGCAAAGACCAACCTCTATCAGGGAGTAGAGATTGACAGCACACACACACACCTTTGGACATGCAGATATGCACTACGAAGACATAGCCAGCCCAGATCAAATGCCAAGGAACCCGGCAGAATTACCTCAAGCTATAATAGATTTGAACATTGAGGAACGAGCTGGGTCAGTTACAAGATCTCAGGCAAAACAACAAATGAAGCTGGTTAATATATCAGATGTGCCTGTGAGACAGAAGAAGAGGGAGGAGATGTGGGAGGAAACCGAGAGAATGCTGTTAAATCAACCTCAGACAGCTCACCGTTATTTCCTGGGGAGGACCAGCCCAAGCTGTGTTCGATAAGGGAGGAAGGAATAGGAGCATTGATTAACATGCCTGATGTAAAAACAACAAAACTAATGAGGTGGTAGGCGGGTGAATGGGCCTATCACGCACGCAATGGCCAAATTGATTAACATTGTATAAAGGCAGGTACCTCTTTAATGGCTTTTACACTCTGACAATGTTAGCAGTGGCTAACGAATGCTTAGTGAGCAATATATTTTAAAGTTCCGGAGATCACAATGTCTGTTTCTTTTATAACTACACCAGAAACTCGCATTTTTAGGATATATATATTATACCCATACATTTATATGGTGGGGGGGGGGCAATGGCTCAGTGGTTTAAGATACTGAGCTTGTCAGCTGGAAAGCTTGACAGCTCGGATTCGAGGCCCGAGACTGAGCAACAGGGTGAGTTCCCATTCCTCACCCCAGCTCCTGTCCACCTAGCAGTTTGAAAGCATAGATTGGTCATTGGTTCTTACCTGATATGCTCATTCTTTGTGAAGTGGAGACAGCAGCCAGATTGGTTGCTCTGTCCAGTAACCAATTGGACTGAGTCTACACTTGTGATGTCATCGAGCCCCGGTGACTCCTCCCAGGACAGAAGACAAGGCGGTCACCTGTCGAAGTAGCGTATTAGGGGTGAGACTCTGGTCTAGCCCTCTCTGTAAGAAGTCCAGCACTTTAGGGATGAACGCCCTCCGTGGGTCAATGGTCAGACTGGAGCACCAGAGCACAAACGCCCGCCGGGTGGCATCATAAATGCAGTTTGTTGAGCTCTTGAGCGACATCTGAATAGTAGCAATGACGTTGAGGGAGATGATATCAGCAGTTAAGGCTTGCCGCTCAATGTTAATTGTAATCTATTAAAAAAAGTGCATATATACTGCCTAAAAATATTGGGTTTCTGTCGTGATGGACTCTTGTAACGAGCCGATTGACAGATAATGGAAGCAGTTAGCTTCCTCCCATAATTGGGGCTTACCAGGGGTTGTGACACTAAATATATACCTTCTTCCCTGGCTTCAGCTGATAAGGAGACCTGTGGCTTAATGGCTAAGACGTTTGCCTAAGATGCAATACAGCACGGGTTCGAATCCCAGTAAAGGTATGGCTAGCTGATGAGAGCTAAATAGCTTGAAATAGATCTATACTAGTCTCCCTTTATTTATTTATCAGCACAAATTAAAAAAAACATTATATATATATATATATATATATATATATATATATATATATATATATATATATATATATATATATATATATACACACACACACACACACACACACACACACACACACACACACACACACACACTGTAGCCATTGGGGGTTGGGGTGGTGAACTGACCCTTGGTGTAGAGAGATTAGTGATTGTGAGATGAGCATCACTAGGTCGGCAAACCAAGGTTGTGTGGCCAATGTGGTGTCAGAAGTAAGAGTTCTGCTTCCTGCTCCAACATCTTTTGAACCACCCTCTGGATGAGAGGGAGGGGCGGAAATGCATATAGGGAGGCTGCGAGGTGGCACTTGGTACAGACATCTGCCTGCCATGGTTTGAGCCATAGCAGGCGCCTGGCCGTGACCGAAGAGGCCATGGCTTTAGAAGCAAACCTGGCAGCATTGAGGGAAGCATCCGCCACATATTCAACGGCTGCCCTGATCTTGTTTAGATCCCTATGTGGTCTAGTGTCAGTGGTAGCAATGCGTTCCTGGAGCTGCTCAATCCAGACTAGAGCTGCCCTGGAGAAAAACCAAGTGGCTGTGGAGGCCCTAACTGCCCAGGCACCTGCCTGATAATTTTTGACTAAGGTTTGATCTGATCTTTTCTCCTCAGGCTTGAGGACTTCTTCAGGGGTTCCAGAGACCACTATAGGTGAAGACAAGGCTGCGACTGGAGCGTCCACTGGAGGAGTCTCGAGAAACTTGGTGAGGTCCGGAGCAACATTGTAGAGGTGTTTGTCTAGATTGGTAGGCTATAGACCTGAACCAGGGGATTCCCACTGCTTTTAGATCACATTCATGAAGATTTTGGGAGAAGGAATACCCTCTTTTTCCACTGTAGGTTCGGTGAACGGAGTGCTGGGACGATCAGTGGTAGCTGGCTCAGTCGCTGATGTCTGAGTAGAAGAAGCTGAAGAAGAAGGTAAGTTATCTGCTTTTATTGCTTTGAGTAGGAGGGATTTAAAGTGATCAGTTTTGAATAGCCCGGTAAATTCAGGGGCATCTGGAGTGGCCACCTCATCATCAGACAAGTCCGAATCTCTAAGATTGTCTTGCTCCCCAAAGCTGGAAGCCTGAGTAACAGAAGCAGAAGGCGGGTGATGCTGGGTATCCCCAGGTGATCTATGCCTGTGACTGCGAGATGGTGCAGGAAGAGGGCGCTGCTGAAGTCCAGCAGCAATGCCTTGCTGTATGGCTTCTGAGATTATGGCTGCCATATCTGCAGGAGAAGAAAGAGGGGCTTGAGGTACTGCTGAGGCCTGAGCAGGAAGGTGGCCTGTCTGTTCAAAGGAATGATCCCTATTAAGAGGGAGATCAAAGAAATTGTCCCTGGGATGGTGAGGATGACAATTCCCCATCAGATTCATCTAGATGATGGCAAACCCCCATGAGGGGGAGAGTTGGGAGCCCAGGAGAAGCAGCCTGATCCCCCACAGCAGGAGGTAGTGGGGCCTGGATTTCCTGGCTAGACTGCTTTTGGGTCTGTTGCGGTTCCTTTTCCGGTTCCTTTTCCAGGGCTTTTTGTCTTTTATCTCTGGTGGAAGATTTAGAGGCTTTTACAGTTCTTCCCGACTCTGAAGCCTCCTTAGCAGCCCGTTTGCAGCTGCCCCTCGCCCCTGATGGTCCTGCCTCCACCAGATCCCGATCCGGGATAGCTTCCCGTTCAGCCATGCCTGCCAGCACCAAATCCCCCAAATTGAAGAAGAAGAGGAACGATCTCACAAGTTTCTGGGGATTGCAGGTAGGAATCCGAGGCTCAGGGCTGCTGTGTGAACACTCAAAATGGCAGCCGGCATATTCGCGCACTTTCCCCAAGGCGCAAGATGGCCACCGCGGCTTTTGCACGCTTCCGCAAGTGGAAAAGAAACCACTGCCTTTGGCGCGCTTCTAGTATGTCCCAACAGCAATCGCCTCAGCGCGATGTTTCGAAGCGCTGCCAGCTGCCTGGGCATCCCTTCGCTGTTTGCAGCCTCTGTGCCAGTCCGAAAGCCTCAAATCAGCCTCTGAGCTGCAGCTCGTGAGCTGAAAGTCAGTGCCACGCTGAATAGTGCCTGCTTGCGTCTGGAGCTAACTCGTGGTTGCAAGGCTGCTGCAGGGAGCTGGAAGCAAGTTTGAATCTCCCGCCCTAAAGGGGCTAGAGAAAAAGGGAAAAATAATCCTCAATCCAATTTAAAAGTTAGCCAAATTGATAGAAAAATTTAGAAAAATTTTTTAGAAAAAAAAGCCAATAAATGAAATAGCTCAATTTAAAAAAATTAAGGAGAGAGATCAATTCTCACAGCTTGTCCAGGTTGGACTGAGTCTAAACTGGGAGGAGTCACCAGAGCTCGATGACATCACAAGTGTAGACTCAGTCCAACCCAGTCTGGCTCCTATCTCCACGATCACAGGAGAATAATAGGTACCCCTTCAGTGGGAAGGGAACAGCATTCTGTGCTCCTTTGGCCTATAGCCATGCTGGCTACATGATCATGGAATATCTTTTCGGACAACACCCTAACTCTCTTGGCCAAGAAACGGAGATAAGCACCATGCCCTAGAGTCGGACAAAACTAGTACAGGGAAACCTTTACCTTTACTCATATACTTACCCATTTGTTTGGTCTACGACTAAAACTTTTAAGGACCTATACACCATACACATAACTGACAGTAAAAATGGATAGAGGAAATGCAGAATAGTCAAGATGATATTCATTGTTCAATTGCTATTTCTCCCCACTGTTCTTGAGAGTATTTTATGATGTCAAATTTATGAAAGTGACCTAGAAAAGATCCTATTTTCTTCCACTGACAGGTTAAGCAAAGGTCATTTTCTCTAAAGTTCCATTTAGCTCATACAAGTGAGCATATCCTCTGCTGCCTTTAGCCCTGGCTGATTCTCTACAGCATATTTTATTTCATACTTCCTCTTTTAGGAAGTCTTAGGAGAACACCGGCTCACTGAAGACAAGGAAAAAGACAGCAGGCTCCAGGCAACTTCCACTTGCCAAGAAAACTAGAAAATCTCAGAGGAAGATGTCAAACGGAAGAAAGAATAAAAAGTGACCACTGGAACTATTTCGTATCATTCACAAAGCATCACTCCAACAGCCTCAACCCCCCCCCCCCTCAGCAGATCTGCTCCAAACTACCCAGCAGGAGGAGGAATAAAAATAGCTCTTCACTTTTAACCCCCCACCAACCTGATACTTTCTTATAAATTAGAACCCTTCATTAATCGCTACATCCTGGCCCTCGGAGTCTATTAAAAAGTTTTCACATCAATCAATCCAGGATTCAGATGGACAGAAGCATACATCCTAGCTTGCAATTAACATTTAAACGCTTTGACTAAAGTGGTAATTTTTTTTTTAGTCTTTGTGGAAAGAGGAGGATTCCTTGACTGATGCTGAGCATAAATTCATAATGGACTGAAATATGCAGCTATCAATTGGGTCGGAAGACCACAATATCAGCTCTTACGGCTCTGCACCAGGTTTGGAGCTATAAGGAGCAAAGAGGCTGTTTTTTCCCCCCAGGGAATACATATTTTGGTGTGGATGATTACTTTATATTCAAGTGTTTGATACTTAACAATGTTCATAACAGACAAGCACTGCCATAGCTTTATTCCAAAATGCATTTAGAATATAATTAGCAATAAAGGTATCAAGGAACAAACTGTTTTGCATCAGCCTTTTACACATATTCACTGGAATAAAGCAATTATGTTTGGAAGAGTTAGAAGGAAAGCGGGGGGGGGGGGGGGGGCGGGAGGCCATCAAAGGACACAGTGGCTGAACATAATCAAAGCTGACAGCAGCCAGAGCATAGAAAAACTCAAAGTAGTAGTCCAAGATCAGAAGATGTGGAGAAATCTGGCCCACAGAATTGCCAAGAGTCAGACACTACTGAATGGATAACATCCGGGTGACAAACTTGATTTCATTGAGGGATGCATCAGGGTTGCGTTTGATCTTGGGGGAGACATGGCGTGGGTGGATGTGGCCAGCTCAACTTCACTCATGTTGGGGCCACCTGTGGCCAAGTGCTAAAGTAGGACTTCCCTCAGACCCTCCCTCCCTCTCATAATAATCTCCTTCCTTCCTTCCTTCCTTCCTTCCTTCCTTCCTTCCTTCCTTCCTTCCTTCCTTCCTTCCCCTTCATTCTCCTTTCTTCTTCCTTCCCCTTTTTACTTTCTTGCTCTCTTCCCATCTTCCCTTCTTTTTCTTTTTCTTCCCTCTTTCCCTTTCTCATTTCCTGTCCCTTCTTGGATGTTCAAATGTAAAAGGGGAAACATTTCTCCCTTTTTTTTTTTACTTTTAGTTTCTTTTGCTAGTCTTCTGCCAGCGAAAATGGAGCTCGGGGGGGGGGGGACTGCACGCAGCTCTCCGGGGCTCAGTTTTCGCTGGCAGGTACCACGGACTGGTCCTTCCCTGTTTCCAGGACAAGCCCATGGGCCAAATCTAAATATTCCCACGGGCCAGGGCCAGCCCACAGGTCTTGAGTTTGACACCCCTGGATAACATCATCATTTACACATAACACAATTAACTTAATATAGCTACATATGTCATGCAAACACAGAAGAGAAATACATTGATTTATTATATTTATGTACCGTCATAATCATTTATTCTCAATCTAACAAAATATTTCATATATAATCCTTTCTTCATGCTGCTTAGAGCAGTCCCACAATATGGGGCTTTCTAAAGATTCGATCTCCCTTCCCGTTTTACTTATCACTTCTATAATAAACTATACCACCAAAATAATAAGAATAATGTCTCAGCTAATACATCTATTTACAATCACCTCCTCACCTTCCAGGTCTGATTCATTTGCTATGAAAAATGTTGTACTTCAATACCATTGTGGCATTACCTACCAAACCAAATGCCCATAATTACAATATTGGAGCAATCCCTCTCTTAAGAACTCTTCTGCTTATACATGTTTGGTAGAAAATGCCATTCTAAAAAAGAGAAACAGAAGCCATGAAGCAAATTTGGCTCAGCAGCATTGCACGGAACCACAAAAGGAGCATTGTAACTTCTATTATTTATATCAGCCACCAAAATTAAAACACACTGAAGAAATGCAGTGATTCTTTTGCTATTTATAGACATCTGCCTCCTGAAACCATTTCCAAAACAATTCTCCTTTATACCATGATTCCAAGCCTTGTGCAATTTGTAAGGAATCGTGATCTTCAACAGGATCTGCTACAAGCTCTGAAGAAATCTGTTTTTTTTTTTTAAGTGATGGAATGACAATAGGAAAAACCAGCTGAAGTTTTGCTAATTAGTATTTTTTAAAAATCATGCATAATTCATCTTACAACAGGAATATTTTTGCTTCTTTATAACATACTGGAGGTACTAATATTATTGCATGGCTACTGCTGGCTAGGTTTTTCAGTATACTGGTATCACATTCTTTAATGAATTGAGTTTGGAAATATGAAGAGATCATGTTTTTCATTACCATTACTTAATTTTGTCACCATCTTCATTTCATGGAAGGTTTTAATGGTAATTTCAACTTAGAAAAAATGTATCAAAGTTATATTTTGTAGAACTTATCAGAAATTTTCACTTTCCCCCCAAATATTTACTGACAAATTTGTCCTGTTAAATGTGTTAGCAAACATTGACCAAGCTTAATGACCCTGCAACTACAACAATTTCTAGAATGAGCAATTAATTTATACAGTTCCTAGGGCAAGTAGATGGAATGACAGCCTGATTCGGTTGTTAAAATTAGTTTTACAAATTCCATTCTCTTTTACCACTTTTTAGCAATCTCCTGCAACAACTTCTAAAATAACTCAGTCAATAACTCAATTCAATCTCTTGATGTAGAAATGAAATTATTTAATTGCAGCCATTTATCACCCACTTGACATTAGTAATCAGTTTATGGAGGAATAAACTTCACTGAATCAGATCTTCCTCTGGTGATCTTAGGAGAATTTAGTAGCACAGATAAATCTTCCATTTTTGGTAGAAGAGCATGTTCAGTGTTACCATCTTAAGATATAGCACAGTTAGGAACTCCATATGCCCCATTACCTGAGCTAAGCTGTCAATTTAGTCTGGACTTTTTGCATCCAGCAGTATCTTTATGTATTGCCTGATCCAGTGGTGGGTTCCGGATCCCGTTGCAACTGGTACGGTACAACGGGGCCGGGAACCCACCATGTGCACGCGGGCAGCAAGTTTGAAGTTTAATAACATTTGTATGCCGCCCAATCCCGTAGGACTCCGGGCGGCTAGGGCACATGCATACCACTGTCCGCAATGCTCCAGCTGCTCGGTGGAGCGTCACACAGGTATCGAACACTCCGTGCGCATGCATAAATGCCCCAATCGGCTCAAATAGTGATAAGGAGAGCAGGTGGGCCCTCCAGAGCACCGCACTGGAACAGTACCTGGTGCTCCAGGTACTGGAGTATGCCTGTACTGGTCGTATCCCAACACTGGCCTGATCAATACATTGTCAATTTTGCTTTCTAATAAACCTCCTTTTTCTCCAGACCTGGCCAATCTTGTCGAACTGTCAACTCCTCTCCTTCTACCAGCAATTTTCCAGATTTGAATTTAATGGAATTAAAATGTTTAATGAATTCATGACCTAAATATAACCCTCAATTATAGAACTCGAAGAACTTATCAGGTGGAGCTATTTAGATAGTTCTATTGGTAACTAAGTTGAGAAAAAATATTAAAATATAACTGAAGGAAAACCTTAGTGAAAATTGTAAACTAATTGCAAGCCACCACATTTCTTAGAATTCTTTTTTGGACAAGATACCCAAAAACTAGAAAAGAGGGAAAGACATAACTACTATTTAAGTCGTATCCATATCAACCTAAGAGCACTCTACAAAATCTATATTCCATGTGATCATTGAAGTTCTGCAGCTACATCCCCAGTGCAGCTGTGATGCGGGGGACAAATGCTGCAAGAACAGGTCTCAAATATTAACACTTGAACTGCAAGGTGACAAGAACCCTTGTTCATTTTGCTTTCCATCTCCTCAGTTTCCCTATCCTTGCTGAAGATAATGTACCATTATACTTGGCATCATTTCACTGTCTTTTTAAATCAAGTGACATTCATGCTTTATTTGCCATGAAAATAAAATACTGATGAAGATCAGGAGCATTGAAGGACCACCCATCCTGGTACTTTCTATCTGGTTTATATCTAGCATGTTTCAGGTCCTATCAATCAAACATTGTCACCTGGTACAACTCAGGAACTTGTCCTGCTCTGTCATGGTAGCGGCCTCTGGCAAGTCATATAGTTCCAATCCTGGCTTTAAACAACAACAACAACAACAACTTGGCTCTTTCCCATGGCCTTGGGCTGGAGTGGAAGAGAAACTCCTTGTGCTTAGATTCGATGGTGTCTGTTTTTCATAACTTTCTTCTTTGGTCTAAGCATGTCTTACTCTGTAAAGCACACAGAGTTATGATAGGTTGTGGCAGTCTATAAGTTAGCTAGCTAACTAGATGATAGATAGGTAGGTAGGTAGGTAGGTAGGTAGGTAGGTAGGTAGGTAGATAGATAGATAGATAGATAGATAGATAGATAGATAGATAGATAGATAGGATAGATTACTAATTATCTATCTATCTATCTATCTATCTATCTATCTATCTATCTATCTATCTATCTAACTAACTAACTAACTAACTAACTAACTAACTAACTAACTAACTAACTAACTAACTAACTAACTAAAGCAAGCTTAAAGCCAATTTGTGCAGATACCCGCCGGGCAGCAAGAGGAAATTAGAGAGCAGTGATGGTGAACCTTTTCAGCAACGAGTGCCCAAACCTGAACACACGTGCATACGCATGCATGTGTGCGTGCTGGAGCACTGGAAACCCGAAGACCAGCTGGCAGGAATGCATGGCAGGTTTTTTGGCCATTTTGGGGGTTGTTTTCAGGTCATTTTGGGGCTGTTTTCAGGCTGTTTTTCAGGCTGTCCCAGAGCCCGCAAAGTACAGCTGGCGATGTTGCATGTGCCCACAGAGAGGGCTCTGTGTGCCACATCTGGCATGTATGTCACATTGGTTCACCATCACTGGTATAGGATATCCTGCCTGAAGAGGGGCTTGGACTAGAAGACCTCCAAGGCCCCTTCCAACTATGTTATTCTATTCGGTTCTGTTATAAATGTTGATCAGCCAGGGATTACTTGGCACATTTATGAACACATCCATGGCGATGCCGTTGTAAAATGAAGCAAAAATATTTCTGAAGATTTGGGAATAGGTACATTGGAAGAGTGATGGACGGCCTCCAATTATGCACCCTAAGCCTTTTCAGATATTAGATGGTATTACATTGGAACGGGCTTGTTCAAAAGATTAATCAAAGGAAGAAACAAGTCAATGACTTTGTTCTCCATATTTCAGATAGCTCACCTTCTTCCTCAAAGTTGTCACTAGTCCTATCTGTGTCAATTTCTGTAGTCTTTAGATCAGGATATCTTTATGATGTTTCCATCTATTTCACACCAACAGCCTTTCACCATTAAAATGTTCAACAAATGTTTGTAGAGAGAGAGAGACAAAAGAGGTAAAAACGAAACAAAGTTTCAGTGCTGTTCTTTTGCCTGTGTTTGAAGGAAAATGCAGAAAGGTTCCTTTAATGGATCATTTGTATCATTGTGAGTAGAAACTACTGAACATGATACAATTCACTGTACCTATAAGTGTTTACAGCAGACATTACTTAAGAATACCATTCCCATGGATGATTTCTGTATACCAAGTCTTCCATTATTTACAATAGGTTTTGTGCATCACATACAGCATACAGAGATTAAATACATGTAAACTGGCTAGAAATATTCAATATTTATATTTTGATTTTGGTTAAGTTGGAACATTTTACAGACCTTAAATCAATTAACTTACCTATTTAAGTTTTTTTCAGTTTTATAGATTTAATTTTATAAGTATTTTAGAGTGCATTATAAATTTAATAAATAGTTTATAGGATTTAGATGTATATAGGCTATTTGCTTGAAGGAATTTTTTTTTGTTTATGGATCTTAATCTCATGGGTATTTTATAGTAAATGCATTTTATGTTATATGCTTGTAGTAATTGGTTTATAGATCTTATTCTCATAGGTATTTTATGTCATTAACATTTAATATTATTCAGTGCCTTTATGTTGTAAAATATTTCATAAAGTTGTGATTAATTTTGTTTTGTTCTATAGTTTATGCTAGTGAAAGACCAAAATAAAATTGATTGATTGACTGATTGAAGTTTGGTCTATTTTTATCTACCAGTCTAAATATAAATTGCTTCCTATGGAGAAAACAATAGGCTGGCTAGAGGCATGATGAAGACTGCAGTTATATAAAAAGCTAATGTTGAACTATTTTTTTTGCTAACAAAAAATATAGACTTGCTAATTCTGGGACTTTTAATTGACAATTAATTGAACTTTCAAAGAGCTTAGAGTTGCCTAATGGAAAAAAATAATAGGGGCCAATTTGGTGTAGTGGTTAAAACACCAAACTAGAAACCAAGAAACTGAGTTCTAATCCAGCCTTAGGCATTAAACCAGAGGGTGGCCTTAGGCCAGACATTCTCTCTTAGCCCTGAGTAGGTAGTAATAGCAAACAACTTCTGAAAATCTCTGCCAAAAAAACCTGCAGGGACTAATCCAAGCAGTCATCAGGAATCAACACTGACATGAAGATACATGTACCAATACACACAAATTTACAAAACACATTTTGTCCTGTTTTCTTATGCAACACATAGAGCTGAAGTGAGCTATTGTATACAAAAAGGCTTTCTGTGTAATAAACAAATATCTATTGTTTCTTGTTACACGTACTTTACATTAAGATCCTCCACTGTACTGAGCTTTAGACTGATCCATATGGTTTCAAAAGATAGAAGACGTAGAAGACTAATTCCAGATGTTCAGAGAAATCAAGGAAATGCAGTAAAAAGGGACAATAATGAGATGGTGTTAAAGATAGGCATTTGATGAGTCCACGCTGATGTGCCCAGAAATATTTCATTCAACAGGTACAAACTATGAAAACAACAACAACAACAACAACAACGAATCTTGTACAGTTTTGATCAGCTCTTGGGAGCAATTAAAAATGACCTGGTATTGCTTGTTGCAAATGAATGACAGATGAAGAGGTTCAAATCAATTTGGAAGAACAGCACTGTAAATGAAGTCGCTCTGCACAAATTCAGTTCCGCCACCAACAGATCCTTATATTATGACTTCAGCTAAATCTCTGAAGACTAAAAAAAGAACCATGAAGCACGCTGTAACAAATCATGTAGAATTTGAACAAACAGTGAAGCAAGTACATAATCCCATACAACTATCCCTGCGCTTGTGACACTGCCAGGGTCACTGCTGATGAAGAAGCAAAACGCAAATCTACTTCTGAGTGCAGAAGGAGAAGGACATAGGAAAAGAACAGTATTTTCTTAATTTTTTTTACATAGGATATTGGAACAAGTTGTTCCTTGAACAACTAACAAGAACTCAGATGGCAAGGCAGGAGAAATGTGAGAGAAGGACTGTTGTCTTACCTGAATGGTAGTTCTCTGTGCGCTGCGGGAGAATCGAAGCATGGGGTTCAACTTCAGTTTGTCTGCCTGGTGACTGAGTTAATTTTAGAGTCTTTTAGCCACGCTTCCCAGCTTGACTTCAGTTTTTATCAATGAAGATGTGGACCATTTGAAGGCTTTGACGACCTGTTTCATGTGTCAACTTGTTCATCTTCAACTTGATCTGGATGTGGACCCGGATCTTCGGGTGGAGTTGGATTCTCCCGCCATGCACAGAGAACTACCGTTCAGGTAAAACAACGTTCCTTCTCCTGTGCGCTGCTTGGAGAATCCAAGCATGGGATATACCCAAGCTTAAGTCCTATGGGCAGGATGATGAATTGTCTGGGTCCCTGTCAGCCTCATGGACCGCTTGTAGGACCCTGTGCCCAAACTAGGCCTCAGCAAGTACAAATGAGTCAAGTTTATAATTTTTGATGAACGGTGATGGAGAGGCCCCAGCGGCGGCCCTACATATTTCCTCCATCGAAGCTTGAGTCACCAAGTATGGAAAACCCATTATCTGTTTTCTTGCACTGGACCAGCAAGACCTTTTTCTTGTCCTTTGTTTTTACCAAAACAGGATCAAGAGCCTCTCCAAAGAGTTTATCCCCTTTGAATGGAGCAGAAGCAAGGCTCCATTTGGAGCGCATGTCTGCCTGCCAATGGCAAAGCCAAGATAGATAGCAATAGCAGTTAGACTTATATACCGCTTCATAGGGCTTTCAGCCCTCTCTAAGCAGTTTACAGAGTCAGCATATCGCCCCCAACAATCCGGGTCCTCATTTTACCCACCGCGGAAGGATGGAAGGCTGAGTCAACCTTGAGCCGGTGAGATTTGAACCGCTGAACTGCAGATAACAGTCAGCTGAAGTGGCCTGCAGTACTGCACCCTAACCACTGCACCACCTCGGCTCGGATAGATGCCTTGAAGCCACATTAGCTGCCATAGCTCATGAGGTGAACTTGGAGGCATTGAGAGTAGTGTTTGCCGAGTATTCTGTGGCTGTCGCCAGTTTGTTTAAATCCTGGTGGAGCCTGGAATCATCTGTGGGAATTTTGTCCAAGAGTTGCCCCAGCCATATAAGTGTGGCTCTATTGAAAAATGAGGCCGAAACCGATGCCCTGATGACCCAGAACATGACTTGATGAACCTTTTTGAAAGAGGACTCCACTCTCTTGTCCTCCGCCTTCAGCCCCTCCATGAGATCAGAGGAAATGAGCACAGAGGATGTAAGAGCGGCCACAGGGGTGTCTACCTTGGGCCACTGTGAAAGGTTTTCCAATTCAGGAGCTACAGAATATAAACACTTGTCACAGCCACAGATCCAGGCTGAGACCATTGGCATTGTACAACGTCTAAGAAGAGCTGAGGGGCAGGAACCTCCTCATGCTAGGCAGGAGATTCAGAAAATAAATTACTGCGCTTGGTCTTCTTGACAGGTTGTTCCTTGGCTGCATCAGCTGAGATACTGGCCATCTCAAAACTAGTGACTGCCTTTGCCTTGTGAAGAAGGGACTTGAAAAGAGCAGGCTTAAACACTCCAATGAAGGCAGGTTTGTCAGGGGTCATATCCTCCTCATCCAAGAGGATTTGTTCCATGCCCACCTCCTCAGCTGCTAGTGAGAAGGCTTTGGAGAAGGAGGATCCTGAATGGGGGGAGGAATGTCCCTACTCTGGCCCTGGTGAGCTGGGACCTAAGTACCCTGTTTAGTGGAGGTGGGTCTGTGCTGGAAAGCTAACTCCATGGCTTGCATTATTGCCTGCGAAATAAATTCCTGCTGTTCTGCAGAAAGACATGCTGAGGTTGGTCTAGGGTCTGGTGAGACCTGCTCCTCCCTGGGGTTATCAGGAGATTTCTCCTCAGTTGCTTTTCCAAGGCTTTCAATTGTCTAGTGACATCTCTTGTCAGTTGAAGAGGACTTATGAGAAGATGTCTTGGCCCTGCCTGACTTGTCAGAGCTCTTGGATGACCCCTTAGCTGCTTTCCTCCTTGGGGCAGGCTGGAGGATGGAGGATGGGCCTAGGCAGGGTTCTTCCTCCTCATGACCCCGATCATCCATAATTGCAGGTAATTAGGCTGGCAACGTGACCTCCCCATTTACCACCTCTGGACCAGGTTTCTGTGGTTCACTTCGTCGACAGGTGTCTGCCACAGCCTCACCGGGTTTGACCGAGTACTCAGACAGGGAATAACCTGGGGCTGGGTTGTGAATAGTGCTCGGGCAGCCTCATTGGAAGCCTCTGGCGCTGGCACCATTACAGCTGCACACAGGATGATAAGCCCAAATAGGAACTGCTGTGGTAGACTGGAGTTTTCAGCCAGGAATAAAGTCTGTCCAAACTGCTCAAGTTGCTGCAGGGAAATCCCGAGAAGAAGGCGGCAAAGCGGAAGAAGCAATAGCCCAGTGCTGATGTCCCAAGCGTCAACTAAGATTCACTACGCTATGAAGGCTATTTCTGCCACTAAAATGCTGTCCGCTTGCAATTTTATGGCTAAAATGATGGGCACGACAAAAAACACAATCCAAAATGGCGGCCACCTCAACCTAGTGTCCAAGATGGTGGCTGCACTCTTCTCTGCCAGCAATCCTTGTCAGGAAACCATTTGGGAGCGCTGCCGATGCCGCAAGCAACGCTTACCTAGTCCAAAACCACGCTAGCCAATCTGCTAGCTGCTGTAGACATCTATAAAACTGGTTCCCAGTAAACTCACTGACAAAATATAGATTGAAGTTTCATATTTGAACAAGAGGGGCTAGAAAATTTATCATAGCAATGTAAACCAAATGAACAAAGAACGTTAAATTAAAGTAAATGAAAACATGTTACCCTACAGCAAATGCTTTCTTAACATAGGAATTTCATCATACTGAGCCTGCATGTTAATGGTCAGGAATAAAGAGAGTTGTAGCCAAAAATATCTGGTATATCTTAGACTAAGGCAAGGTATTTTATAAAATCTATTACACAAAAAAGGAGTGAAATGACCCAAGATTAGAATTTACATTAAAACAGATCATTAACTTTGTTTCCCCAGCTCGGTCACTATGTTCACATTTCACCTCTTACTTAGCACTTCAACAGAATATTAAAGAGAAGGAAATTCTATCACAAGACTACACTCATTAGTAACAATCTAATCGTTTCCTACTATCTGTATTTTCAAAACTGTTACACCATAAATACATACTGTATTTTTGGGAGTATAAGACACTCCAAAATATAAGATGCACCTAACTTTTGGGGAGGAAAATAAGGGAAAAAATCTGCCTCTGCCTCCCAGCAATTTGCCTCCTTGCAGCAAACAGTACAGACAATATACACTTTGTAGTGTTATATTTCAGACTATACTTGTGCAGATGCTATTAAAATTGATGTGCTTTATGGAAGTATAATTATTCTCTGCTATTTAAAAGAAGATACAATAGCACTGGGCCTCTTCAGATCAAGCATTTATTTTTAAAAGCTTCTTCATTTTGTTAACCTGTCTAGAACAATAATAAAGCAGTCTTTAAAAAATAAGTCTAATAATTTGAACATTGTATAGCATTTATAGTTATTGACTTACCTCTTTGCAGCAAACAGCCTGATTAGGACAAGAAAAAAAAATCTCCCAAGGAGCAAACAGCAAGTTTCACTTTCAATTACTCCTGATCATCAGCTGTTTGAGGCTGCAGGGATTACTATAGCCTATTGCAGCCTTCGTCTGTTTGCTGCAAGGAGGTAAATTGCTGGCAGGCAGAGGCAAAAGGGTTGGAACTGGTGAGTGCATGGGACTACATTCAGTGTATAAGACACACCCAAATTTTCACCCTTTTTAAGCGGGTGAAGGTTTGTCTTATACTCTGAAAAATACGGTAGGTTTACACATTCAACTATTCAAACCCTGCATACGTTTTGAAGTGACAATGGAATTTTACTGAGGCT
The DNA here is from genome assembly GCF_009769535.1 of Thamnophis elegans. Lineage (NCBI taxonomy): Eukaryota > Metazoa > Chordata > Lepidosauria > Squamata > Natricidae > Thamnophis > Thamnophis elegans. The sequence continues at coordinate 15,301,557 of NC_045543.1, read as the reverse complement.
TGAACAGACACAAATACTACTACAACAACATAAACACATTACTTTTTAACATACCACATTAGTTATAATTAAAGTAGAAGGGTATTGTTAAAGTTATTTCAAAATGAAATAACGAGAAGATATAGCACCAAATATATTATCTCCAAATATATGAAAAGAATTGGCTTTGCAGTAGTCATTTTCAAAAGGAGAAAAATGTTTTTATGCTTTGTAATTACTTTAAAAAAAATGCTTAATTTTATTATAAGATGCAAGTAATGCCTTTCATTATTTGGGAGCAATGCAAAGGGAAATGTACATAAACATTTAAGCTGTTAGCTCCTATTTTGGAAAACAAACATCCCTATGTGGAAAAGGAGTGGGGAAAAAATTAGAGAAGCAAATTGACAAATAAAAAGATTTGGGGCCCTTCATATATTCTTATTATACAATTTTAATTTTCAAGAACGCTAATATAAACCTCGGGGCAGAAGGCAATGATTATGGATATGATTATATATTTGCTATTTGTGGACTAAAATCAGTCCCCCAAATGAAAAGGAATTTGGGATATGTCTTGTTTGAAAATCTGCTGGAAACTGGCCATAGGGGGGAAATAATATTGAATGTTATATGGCTAAAATGAGAAGGGTCTTATGCCTAAAATCATTTTTGTAAACAAGTACCTCTATTATTTTACAGTAACTATTAATGTTAGCAAATGAATAGTAATAATTATTAATGTAAATAACTTGTTATATCAGACTTAAATTAGACCACAAAGGAAGAGTTTCAACTACTCAGAAGGCAGAACAGAACATGCATGCTATTACCAATACAACATTTTTTTCAGATTTTCTTGTCTTTCAAGCACTTCACAGTCACATGATAATAATTTGGACACTGGGCAAACAGCTTACCCTTATAACTCTTGCAATATCTCATAGTCACCATTTGCGGAACTCACCACTAGTTTTCCATAAGCAAAATCAATGGGAAGGTCACAAGTCCCTCCGGTAATGAGCGCACATGCTTTCTGAGATTGTGGCACACCGCCTACTGGGAGGTTGTGGCACATGCCCCACTGTGCCATCCATTCTCTGATGTTCCTAGGCCCTCCGGCAGACTGCCCCAAGCCTTTTCCTGCCCTGCCCGCCCCAAATTCACACATGGTCTTCTCTGGCGCTCCCAAGCCCTCCAGTACCTCCCTGTAATACCCTCCTGTATTCATTACTTGGGAAGTTTCTCCTTACCTGGAATTATAAAAATCACAGACATATATAACAGAAGTATTTAGAGAAGCGAGATGTTTTAATGCCAAGGTTTTAATTGTATCATACTGAATTTTAATAAAATTCACTACAAGAGAAATAACAGGTTATATATTGCATGAATTATTTTACAGCATAATGTCATAAACCATACTTAGTTTTGCGTAAAGTCTCCCTTAATATGTGCATGATTTTGCCATTATGGGTAAGAACTAATTAATGGAGGAAACTAGGTGATGAATCAAAAAAGAGCATACAGCTGGCTTTGCCTTCCTCATATAGAAAATGATCTAATTAGATAGTGTTATAGCTTTCATATGCTGCTCTAGTATAGGTTTTTCACTGAGCATATGTGATGGAGTGGCAATTTGCTTTGATTATTGAAATATTCAGCATCAGTAACCATACTATTCTGGAAAATCTCCAGAACAACATTTTCAACAGGAGGGAGGAAGGAATCATCAGAATAACAGAGTTAGAAGGGACCTTCTAATCCAACTCCCTGCTCAAACAGGAAACTATAACAGTGATGACGAACCTTTTTTGGCTTGCGTGCCATAAGGGGAGGGAGCGCAGGGGGGGGGTTGTGTGCGGGCGTGCCGCACCCATAATGCAACACGCATGTGAGGCGCTCCCCCCCCCATTTTTTGCATGCTTTTTTCACCCTCCCCAGGCTCCAGAGGTTTCATAGGAGCCTGGGGAGGGCGAAAACAGCCTTCCCCGCCCTCCGGAGGCTTCAGGGACCTTCAGAAGGCTTCCCCGAAGCCTCCGGAGGGCTTAAACTGACCCTACAAGCAAACAAGACTTCTAGTTTGCTCGTAGGGTCATTTTTAGTCTTCCAGAGGCTTCAGGGAAGCTTCCTGAAGGTCCCTGAAGCCTCCAGAGGGCTTAAACGGACCCTACGAGCAAACCGGAAGTCAGTTCCCGAACTTCCCATAGGGGAGGGATTTTGTACTCTGGAGGCTTCAGGGAAGCTCCTGAAGCCTCCGGAAGGCCTCAGGGGGGCGGGAAAGGCTCTTTTCACCCTCCCCAGGCTTCTATAAAGCCTCTGGAGCCCGGGGAGGGCAAAAAATAGCTTTAAAAAAGGCTGAAGTGAGCTGGCCAGTGCGCATGCGTGCGCTGGCCAGCTGACAGGGCAACGCCTCGTGTGCCTTGACAAATGGCTCTGCATGCCACCTGTGACACGTGTGCCATAGGTTCGCCATCCCGGTCCTATAACATTTTAGACAAATGGCTGTCCAATCTCTTCTTTAAAACCTCCAGTGTTGGAGCACCCCAACCTCTGGAGGCAAGTTGTTCCATTGATTAATTGTTCTAATTGTCAGGAAATGTATACTTAGTTCTGGGTTGGTTCTTTCCTTGATTAGTTTCCATCCATTGCTTCTTGTCATGCCTTCAAGTTTTTTGGAGAATAAGTTGATTCCTTCTTTGTGGCAGCCACTTAGATATTGGAACACTGCTATCAACCTGGCACGTTCCTCTAGCAAGGGTTTTAAAAACTTTTTCAGTTGCAGAAGCTATTAGTTTTAAATACCATAGCATTTTTTCACAGGCCTCACCCTTTCCTCTGCATTAAGAGCCGTGGTGGTGCAGTGTTTGGAATGCAGTACTGCAAACTAACTCTGCTCACAGTCAGCCGTTCGATCCTGTAGGGGTTCAAGGTTGACTCAGCCTTCCATCCTTCCAAAGTTGGTAAAATGAGGACCCAGATTGTTGGGGGAGCAATATGCTGACTCTCTAAACCACTTAGTGCTGTAAAGACTATGAAGTGGTATATAAGTCTAAATTCTATTGCTATTGTTCTTAAAAATATGATTAACTAATTGAGCTAATTTCCCTTTTGGTTTCAGTCTCTCGTGAAATGGAGCTTAGTTATGTAGCATGAGGTTGTATATTGTGCAATATTTACATTTTTGGTAAACTCATTCAATGAATCCAAGCTCTGCAAGCTGAGATAACATGCATTGATGCATTCACACAATTTCACAGTAACCATGAGATAAATCATAAAACAAAATTCAGGAATATTCCTTTATCCCATTGTTTTGCAAATCTATGTATACTATAAACTGTATGATTGTTTGAAGAGAAATGCATCTGTACCACCAGTCTCTTGTGAGGAGGACTGGCAGGCAGTAAAAATAAAAGTGAAACCTTCTAAGCAGCTTATAAATATAATATTAAAGAGCACCTGTCATTTCAGATCCATCATGGCAGCGCCTGTTAGTGGGCATCCACTCACCTGCTGCCTACCACGTCCCTCATCTTGTTGTGTCACTACCGCATCAACAGCTGTCTCATTAAAGTGAATGGGACTGTTGGCGAGTCAATAGTGGGTCAGAGGAAGCGCCACTGCGGGACAGAGATGACAGTTGCTCTTTAAAAATTCTAATTTAAATCGAGTTGATTTAAATCAAGCCTTTTTACTAGTGATTTAAATCATGATTTAAATCAACTCGATTTAAATCAAATCCACCCTGGCCCACAATCTAAAATACTTTCCATATTTTAATTTCTATATTTTATTAATTATCTATTATCAACTTTACTTAATTTACCACTTGATTTGCATGCTAATGCTTCATTTATTTCATCTAACAACTTAGCTAAGCCTCTACCCTTTTACTCATTTTAAAGCTCGCTGTAAAGTTCACAGCACAAATAAATGAAGCCTATAACCACATTCTTTATGTGACCTAAATATTCTCTTTTCTAACAAAAAAAAAAAAAACCCTAGCAACTGATTCACTAAGAATAATTATAATTGTGGAGAAAAAAATATTTTTCCAACTACAGTAGAAGACAAAAATCCAAACATTAAATTAGAAAAGTTGCTGATAGCGTGCGGGAAGCACACTTCAAATTCCTAAGTAAGAAATTAAATGTTTCAAAACAGAGTAGTATTTTATTCCCAGTTATAAAATTAAAAAACAGATATTGCCAATTATTACTAAATCCTATATGGATTTTCCAGCCTAGGTGACCCATCTTTTATAACCAAGATACTCCCTAACGGTCAGAAAGGCGGCAAAATCTCTTCTAATTTGAATTTTGATGAGTTCATCTATGTGCACATCTACATAATTTTCTTGGCAGCAGTGCAGAACTGATTTGACACTAATGTCTTACAGAATACAGATTTATTTATTTATTAAATTTATTTTCTATCCACCTCAGTGTTTAAGTGAAAGAATTATAAGAAAATAGGTAAAAGTTAAAGGTTCTCCTTGCACATATGTGCTTGTTGTTCCCGACTCTAGGGTTCGGTGTTCCTCTCCATTTCAAAGCCAAGGAGCCAGCATTGTCCGAAGAAGTCTCCATGATCATGTGGCCGCCATGACTAAATACCAAAGGCGCACGGAATACTGTTACCTTCTACCCCCAAAGGTGGTCCCTATTTTCCTACTTGCATTTTTACATGCTTTTGAACTGCTAGGTTGGCAGAAGCTGGGACAAGTAACGGGAGCTCACTCCGTTATGCAGCACGAGGGATTTGAACTGCTGAACTGCTGAACTTTCTGATCGACCTATATAGCCACCTGAGTCGCTATAAGAAAATAAGTGGGCCCAAATGTGCTACCACTGCTGGTTTTCCTAGCACACCTGTAAATATCCCCCTCTTCAAAAAATGTAAATGCAAATATCAATTCCCTTCGGGCTAATTATCCCAACTTCTGGCTAAACAGAGAAAAAAGAAATCTGAAGTAAACTATAAGATCGTAAGCACACCTGCAGTCATGTGGTTTTCTATTTAACAACCACAATACTTAGTGACTGAGTTTCCAGTCCTAATTGTGGCCGCTAAATGAGAACTAACTGTATTTTAGGAAACATGTTCCTATACAATGCTGCCTGCCTGCCTGCCTATCTATCATGTGTCTGTCTGTCTGTCTGTCTGTCTGTCTGTCTGTCTATCTATCTATCTATCTATCTATCTATCTATCTATCTATCATCTATCTATCCATCCATCCATCCATCCATCCATCCATCCTAATCTTATCTTATCTTATCTTATCTTATCTAATCTAATCTCTCATCTATAACTATCAGGAAAGGTCTTCCCCTTTTCTCTCAAATTAAACTTTTAAAAATTAATTTGAGAATTATGAACAAACCACTAGTATTTTAACCTGCAGGCTTTAAGAAAAGTAAGACAACTTCCTTCATTTTCATTCCAGATTATGTCATTGACACTCAAATATTTCTATTTAACACAGTATGTTACTAATCTAATCTAACACTGTTCTAAGGACACTGCTGAGCTACGGATATATTTTACAATGCAAACATGATTAGTCAAACAGAAGTGAGACACTGTATGCAAGCCACTGTGGGGTAGCTTTAAAAGTTTATCACACAGGCCTCCCAAGTCAAATCTATTCCATTAACACTTGCAGCATACTATTCACTTCAGGTTATTCAGCCTGAATAAGTGCTGCTTCTGTTCTTCCTATAGGAATATGAAATCTCACAATAGACAAAAGACACAACGCCCTAGTACAATACATGCTGTATATATGGAAGACTCTCATATTAAGCTCCAGCATTTCCAATATTAAAATGATCAAGATGATGAGAAAGACTTGAAAATTTACAATCGATCAATGTATATGGTGTAGGACAAACAGCATGAGGAAAGCCACTTCTGTTCTTATAATTCCAGCAGTTTGAATAAAGAACTAGCAAGTTGCAACTTGAGAAAGATACCGTATACAAAACACTTTTGTTTCAGGTGCGAGTTAAAGTGGAAGCTTTCATGCCCAGGTGTTTTAGTCTGTACAATGATCAAAAAGGGTGTTTTGTTCCAGGTAGAATTGGCAGCAATGGTGGGAGCTGGACAGGAAGAAAAATGTTAGGAAAGTGGTGGGGCCAGAGGGTTGTGCCATCCTGGGACAATAGACAGGAGGAGGAAGTGAAGGCAGTGAAAAGAAGAGGGGAAGGGAGGCTGATGGAAGCCTTTTCTCATCTGTTAACACAGTTTTTGTTTCTAGGCTTGGATTGGGCTCAACTATGGCTGATCCAAAACAGTTTGGTAAAAACTTCATAATGTGATTTGTTCTGTTTCCTCCTCATTTTAGAAGATCCTTCCAGACAGATAGATGGATGGATGCAGAGGTGGGTTCCTACCAGTTCGCTCCAGTTCGGTAGAACCGGTTCGTCAAATCTACCGAACCGGTTAGAAGAGGTTCCACCAGAAAGCAGGCCACACCTACAGCAGAGGTTCCAAAAAATTTTGAAACCCATCACTGACACACACACACACACACACAGACTCACACACAGAGAGAAAGAGAAAGGAAGAAAGAAAAAAAGAAAAAAGAAAAAAGAAAGAAAAAGTGAGAGAGATGAAAGAAAAAAAGGAAAAAGGGACTGAGAGACAAAAGGAAGGAAAGAGAGAGAGAGAGAGAGAGAGAGAGAGAGAGAGAGAGAGAGAAAAACACATGGCCAGCAAGCCACTCCCACCAGGTCACATGGCCGGCAAGCCACTCCCACAAAGGAGGCCACACCCACAGAGTAGGTTCAAATTTTTTTTGAAACCCACCACTGGATGGATGGATGGATGGATGGATGGATGGACGGACGGACAGACAGATACAGATACCTAGAAACACATGCATCCACAATTTAAGCAGAATATTAGTTTGAGTTGACAGAAAACTATTGAAAATATAAATCAATGTTATAGAAATGTTTTAGGTTCTATATAATCAAAGGTTTAGAAATGATGGATTTTATGAATAGGTCCACATGATTTTCTGGGCAATAATACATAGTAAATTATTTGACACTGTTTTCGGCTCTCTTTTTTTAAAATTACAACCTAGCCTTAAATCCAACTATTTTCCGGTGATCTTCCATTTAAGTACTAACCTTTATTAGATAACTGCTATTAGAAACCACTTCATCAACATATTTGAAATGGTTGCTTTGCCACTTAAATCACATAACAAGAAATCTATAAAGAAAATAAGCGAATACATGAACTGTGAAATGTAAACAATTTGTGCATAATAGAGGAAAACAGTATTCTATTTTCTGATTAGAAAATGTCCTGTAAAACTGTACATTATAGATTTTTGATGTTCACGTATAGTGACTGACCATATTAAGGCTATAAATTAAAAAAGGAAGTCAAAATACATCCCAGAAGGTACAGGCAGTCCTTGCTCAATGACTGCCCTGCTTCGTGACCATTCAAAGGTGCTAGTCGTCACTTATAAAGCCCTACATGGTATCGGACCTGGGTACTTGAGAGACCGCCTCCTGCCAATTACCTCTCAAAGACCTATTAGATCCCACAGATTAGGCCTCCTCCGAATTCTATCCGCCGGCCAATGTCGACTGTCGACTACTTGGGAAAAAGAGCTTCTCCTGGATCAATAAGAGACTTTGCTGTGTCCCTGAGATCAGCAGGACGTACTCTTCTCTATCACCATCTCTTCAGGATGGTTTAGGTCCAAAAGGACCGCCCAGTGGCAGAAATATCGACTGCGATCTTGGAGCTTCAAGATTGCACGTCGTATTGTCACGACGTCGGCTCTTTTCTCCTGGAATGGGCTTTCGAATGAACATAATGTATTTTATTCTGACAAGATTATGCTTAAAATCATAGCCAGCCTGAAACAAATGCAAAACACACCAGATAGCCATAGTTTCTCTAAGGGAGAATTTGAAAATATAAAGTTTTGTCTATATCGAACCATATTCTGTACATTATCATAACAGCCTTGATGGAATTATAGTGCTAAATCTCAGCATGTAAACTACTATTTTTTTTTTTGGAAAAACATTTAAAGAGAATCACTTACTACAAAAAGCTAGGAGTTATTCTGTTGTGGTTGAGCCCCTGAAATTCTTGCAAAGTGTGTTTTGCGAGCAGCTTCAATTTGGAACAAAATGAGCTAAAGGGCCCAAAGACATTCCATTTCCCGTCTCTCACTGTAAAAATATTTTATTTCAAAATAAAAAGAAGTGCCTTAATCACTATACCAAACTGGCCTTCTTCATATATATGCAAAGCCATTATTACCTTTTTCTAAGCTTCCGATGGAAGGTTTGTGGATGATTTGGGGCCAGTGACTCCATCCCAACCAAGCTAACTGCCCAAGGTTGTGGAGGGGTAAAATTTTCGAAAGAAAATGCTAGCAAATATATACATATGAAAAAAAGTGTCGTATGATCATTTTTCACACTTATGACTGTTGTGGCCTCCCCATGCTCGCTGGATCAAAGTCCAGGCGCTTGGCAAGTGACTCATATTTATGACGGTTGCAGTATCCCAGCGTCATGTGATCACCTTTTGTGACTTTCTGATAAGCAAAGTCAATGGGGAAGTCATATTCACTTAACAACTGTGTTACTACCCTGTTTCCTGAAAATAAGACTCCCCGGATAATAAGCCCAATTGGGCTTTTGAGTGCATGCGCTAAAATAAGCCCTCCCCAAAAATATTGCAACACAGCAGCAGCCATGAGATGACCACGCTCACCGCCTCCTGCACCTCAAAAATAATAAGACCTCCCCAAAAATAAGGCCAAGCGCTTATTTTGGGGGACAAAAGAAAATAAGACCCTTTCAGGAAAACACGGTAACTTAACAAATGTGACAAGAAAGACTGCAAAATGAGGCAAATCTCACTTAACAAAAGTCTCCCTTAGCAACAGAAATTTTGGGCTCAATTGTGATCATAAGTGAAGGACTACCTATATCATAAGCACAGTGCAGAATATTGATGGGGAGTTTTTCCTCCAGTTTTAAAATCACACTAATCTTCTTCCAATCCAGCTCATTTTAATATATACTCCGATATAGCTCAGATTTAATATATACTTTAGTATATACTCAGATACAGCTTGAACAAATAAGGAAAGATTAGACAGCCTTGTCACAATCCTTTGCCAGCTCGACCAACCTGATTTACCATTTGGGGCTTCTTGACTTGTATGTAAATTTTGCATGAGAACAAAGATGTTCTGAGATTCCCGTTTTTCTCAACATATTCCAAGCTTGACCCAACTGATACAATGAATTCTATAACCTTCACTCTATAATCTGTGAAGCATGTGATTATCGTATTTTTCAGAATATAAGACGCACTGGAGTATAAGAAGAGTACAAGATTTTGAAGAGGCAAATTTAAAAAAAAAAAATTTTTGCACTCTGCAGACCTCCCAAAAATAGCCAGTTTTTTGAGAATACGGGCCTGTTTTTTGTCCAAAAAGGGCATGCATAGCCTTTAGGAGGCTTGTAGAATGCTCATTTTTGCCCTTCCCAGCCCCCAGGAACACTCTGGAAGCCTCCTAAAGGCTATGCATGGCCATTTTTGCAAAGGGGGTGGGATTTCAGAAGGCCAAAAATGCTGTATTCAGTGTATAAGATGCACCCAGATTTTCAGCCTTTTTTTGAGGGGAAAAAGGTGCATCTTATACTCTGAAAAATATGGTATTTCTTTTTGATATTCTTTGGCTTTCTCACTTATCTAGCATATATCAGGAATAATGTTATGTGTCCTTAGCCTTTTCTAAAGTTAGCTTGAAGATCTGGTATCCCATTTTCTATGTAGAGCTCTAATCTGCATTAGATGACCTTAACAATTTTTTTTCCTGCTAACATGTGAAATTAAGGGTATTGTACAATAGTTTGCACACTCTTGTTAAATCTCCTTTTTTGCTGTTGAAAGGTAAATCGATCTCTTCCAATTAGTTAGCCACCATTGATATCCTTTAGCACACTATGTCAAGGTTGGAACCTCCATCTGAGTACAGAGATCTTTTAGAAGGCTTTTGTTTTTCCATGTCTGTTTCTTTACAGATTTTGCAACACTGCTTCTGGTTTCTTCCAAAAGCTCTCTGAAACTCTGTTAAATTCCTTCTTGGGATTTTTGTCTTCCTTTGCTTTGGCTTCTTTTCTCTTCTAGGCAATTTCCATGTTTGTTCAGACATTTGGTTTACTTTTGTATGCTTCTTCATTTTTTGGCAGTCCTTTGTCATTCTTTAAATTCATTCCACATTTCCTCTAGTTCTCTATCAATGAGATTCTCCTTGAAAATGCTGGGTATATACAAGGACATATACTGTGCTTCCCTGAAAAAAAATTACCCCCAAAATATGGCTCTGTCCTTAATATCTGGGGAGGGGGCTTATTGTTTTGGGGTTTCCGGGCGGCTGCTCTCTTGCGAGCGGCCTCCCGAAGAGCCTGGCGCGGGGATGAGAGGATGAGGGCGCAGCCTCAGGGGCAAACAGCTGTGTTGCACTGTCGCAGCAGTGCAACACAGCAGCCATGAGATGACCACGCTCATGAGCAGCTCCCCTCTCCAGCCGGGCGGAGAGCCACTCAATCAGTCTCCGGATACGCTTCAAGGTGCTAGTCGTAACTTATAAAGCCCTTCATGGTATTGGATCTGGGTACTTGAGAGACAGCCTGCTGCCAATTACCTCCCACAGACCCATTAGATCTCACAGAGTTGGCCTCCTCTGGGTGCCATCTACCAGCCAATGCCACCTGGCTATTACCCGGGGGAGGGCCTTCTCTGTGGCAGCTCCGGCCCTCTGGAATGAGCTCCCCACAAGGATTTGGACCCTCACTTCTCTCCAGGCCTTCCGAAAAGCCGTCAAAACCTGGCTTTGCCGGCAGGCCTGGGGGTGATGAGTTCCCTCCCCTCTCGACATGTATGGTTGTGCGACTGTTGTTTACTTTTATTATTTGTATTTTGTTCTTTATGTTCCCCATTTCCCCCCTTGAATTGTTCGCCACCCTGAGTCCTCCCGGAGAAGGGTGGCATACAAATAATAAAATTCTATTCTATTCTATTCTATTCTATTCTATTCTATACTCTCCCATCTTTCCTCACTTATCCCTTCTAGAAAGGCCCTATCCACCCTATGATAAAGCATGGCAACATGGTAGAGACAAGGAGAAAAATTGTTAATCAAATTGAACAGAGTTCCTACTCAGAACTGTCTAAATTAAGAAATTTATTCAGTCAAAAGCAGCTACTGACATAAAATTGATAACAAAAGAGACATTAAGAACACTTCTTTCAAGCGCTCCCCCAAAATTAAATAAAGATAGCATACTGATATCCCTTTCATTTCATCCCCCTCACAACAATAGGTATCATTAGTAATGACATGAACAAATCTAAGTTTAGACCCGATAATCACTACTACATTTTCAGAACAGAAGTATAAGTACAAATATTTCATTTCAAGACCACAGGAATAAGGAGGCTGTGGCAATAAGTAGGCCAAGGGCATCCTGCATTTATCTATTATCTTAAATTTAGAAGTAGGCTACATGCAAGGTTTTTCCACATCGCATATGAAATTAAACATTAAAGGAACAGAGAAACAGGTAGATAAGTAATAAATGTGATAGACCCAAAACAGTTACTTTTATGAAGAACTAATAACTGCAACATCCAATTAAAAATATTGGGTTTTGTATACACTTTAAAGTTTATTTAGAACCTATATATTTGGAAAAATGCTCAAGTGGGGGAGGAAAAGCCCTGATTCTGCAAAACCACAGAACTGTTTTTGTAACAGAGAACAAGAAGACCAGAGTCAATGGTTTGTCAACGAAGCACCCAAAAGTTCCAGATGGCTTTTTCCTGATGCTCCATATAGTTCCCCAATGAATACCGCTGATGTTTTCTTGAGTGTTGTCTGCCAGCAAATTCTGTCTACTGCCGAGGAAGAAAAAGAACGTTGGTCTTACCTGAATTGGTCACCTCAATACAAAAAAAGATGTTGAGACTTTAGAAAGAGTGCAGAGAAAAATAACAAAGATGATTAGGGGGCTGGAGGCTAAAACACATGGTCAATGGTTGTAGGAACTGATCTAATCTAACAAAGAGAAGAACTAGAGGTGACATGATAGCAGTCTTCCAATATTTGAGGGGCTGTCAAAGAGAAGAGTGACTCAACCTATTCTACAAAACACCTGAGGGCAGGACAAGAAGTCATGGATGGAAACGGGAGCTCCAACATAAAACTAAAGAGAAATTTCCTGACAGTGGGAACAGTTAATCAGTGGAACAACTTATCTCCAGAAGTTGTTGGAGCTCCATCACTGGAGATTTTTAAGAAGAGATTGGACAGCATTGGTCTGGAATGGTATAGTCTCCTACTATAGTCTCCCCCTGAGCAGGGGTTGGACTAGAAGACCTCCAACGCCCCTTCCAACTCTGTTATTCTGTATTCTGTACAAGTGAATACATCATGAGAGTGATGAATTCACTCTCTTAAAGTCCGAACTCGGTGGAAGAAATACCATCAAGGCAATTAAGACCTGGGAAACTCCAGTCATTACATATATATCTGGAACTCAAACAAAACTAAAAGCCTTGGGTAGGAAGACCAGAAGAATAATGACAATGAGTCATGCCCTTCATCCACACAGTGATGTTGACAGACATCTCCCTGATCTGCTGGAATATAAGACATCAAGAAGACACAACTCAACCAAATTTGCCAGATTCGGTTATTAATTCTCAATAAATTACCTTCTCAATAAATTAGTTTTAGTCTTTCTGTTGAGTTGATTTCCTGGTCTAATCTACCTAGTGGGGCTGGCAAGGAATGGATGATCTGGGAAATGCTGCAGGGAGCAAGCAAAAGAATCAGATCAGCTTATACAAAATCATTTGAAAGAATGTTTGAAATTCTGTGCTTAGGACAAAACCGTTTCCGTACAGGTAGTCCTTGACTTACGACAATTGAGTCCAAAATTTATGTTGCTGAATGAAACATTTGAGTTTTGCCCCAATTTATAACTTTTCTTGCCACTAAGTGAATCACTGCATTTCTTAAGTTAGTAACATTGTTAAGCGAATCTGGCTTCCCCATTGGCTTTGTCAGAAAAGCTAAAAAGCTGATCGCATGATCTCAGGATACTGCAATCATCATAAATATGAACTAGTTGCCAAGCATCTGAATTTTGATCATCTGACCATGGAGTGCTGCATGGTCATAAATGTGAAAAAAGGTCATAAGTCACTTTTTTCAGTAACTTTGTACAGTCAATAAATGAAGAATTATAAGTCAAGTCTACCTGTATTTTGTACTTCTAGAAATCTGTATGTCCCTTGTAGTATTAAATATGCATTCAGATTTTATGAAGTAAGCTGAATACATTTTTACTAGAAGTTATCTTAGAATCTTCCAGATTTGTGGATAAATCATGATTAAAATAATTAACTGACTCTTCTGTATTGGTATCATTAAATATATGATGAGTTAATTGTTAGTTTAATAACTCTTACATAAAAATGTACATTAAATCAAGGCAGGACTTTACCCTAATGCTGCCCACTACTGGGTGTCCTCACAATAACAGATGAAAATGTTGATCCAAAATGAACTGTATATCCCAGGATAGACCACAGAGGTCAACAAATGTGTCTGCAAAATTTTCAAATGTGCTCTGATCCTTGGAAAAAAAGCAGATTTTCTCCTTTCTGAAAAAAAGGTGTAACTTTCATGTCAAGATCCAAAAATCTACTTTTACAATTTGCTTAAAATAAACTTTGTAATTGCTTATCTACTTATTTTGCATTATTACATTTTGTTATTATGAACAAGGAGCCTATATCAAAAGATGGAGTAGGAGGACTTGAAAATGATAAAGAAGCATAAGTCACGGGAATCAGCCACTAGAGGGAGCATGGTTACATAAACTAGTTCATTCTGTCTACAATTAATTGGAATTAGTTTTACAATGTCTTCAGCTATGAGACCTGCAGATATTTATACTGGAGTAATCAAGAATCGGTATGCAGCGAAACTGGATTGTATTTCTATGAGACAGCAACATTGAGAAATGAATGGCTTCTCTTATAAATAGAAATCCTGTCCTGTCATCTCCAACACCCTAAAGTTTTGACAGATTGCAGAAAAGGAAGGAAAAGTAGATACCAATTCAAAGAGAGGAATGCAACCAAACTACCTATCAATTCATATCTGCTGCTGCCAAGAGAACAACAGACAGCTGAGTAAAAAGTGCACTGAGCGTGACTCCTAGTGATTTAATACTCCTGTCTATGCTGCCACCTACTTTGTTTAAGCGTCCTAATCTAAGCCTTTAGTTCTTGTATTTAGAAGAGTACTCATCTAAACAGAGTTTCTTTTTCTTAGGTTACAAAATTAGCTAAGATCAGCCAGGTGCTGCAACCTATCTGAGCAACATACAAATTATAATCTAAAAACAAAGACTGGTTACATAAACTAGTTCATTCTGTCTACAATTAATTGGAATTAGTTTTACAATGTCTTCAGCTATGAGACCTGATTAGTTATGATTATGAAATGCAAATATTATCCAAACAAACGAAACCCAGAGATTATTCTATCACCATTAGAAAATGTAACCATTTAACCAGCAATAATTTAATCAATGTAAATATATTTACATATGGCATCGGACCTGGGTACCTGAGAGACCGCCTCCTGCCGATTACCTCTCTCAGACCAATTAGATCACACAGATTAGATCTCCTCCGGATCCCATCTGCCAGCCAATGTCGGCTGGCGACTCCCTGGAGGAGAGCCTTCTCTGTTGCAGCTCCGGCCCTCTGGAACGAGCTCCCTGTTGAGATCCAGACCCTTACTACCCTCCCGGCCTTCCGCAAAGCCACCAAGTCCTGGCTGTTCCAGCAGGCTGGGGGGAGCTGAGAAGCATCTACCTCCATGGAAATTGTGAATGTTGGTTTTGTTTTTAATATGTTGTCTTTGTCTCGTTTCCCCCTTTCCCTTGTCTTTTGTGAGCTGCCCGGAGTCCTCCAGGAGTGGGCGGCAAACAAGACAAATAAATAAATAAATATATATATATATATATATATTATCAATTTAGAGTGCTCTAGGGTGTGATGAGTAAAACTTACCTCTAGACTTCTAACAAATTACATGTAAAAGACAAGCTTTTTTTTTTTCATGCGACCAAAACCTAACCATTATAACATTTCCTAAAAGACAGTCGAAAGGGACGTGGGGATGCAGTGGCTAAGATGCTGAGCTTGTCGATCAGAAAGCTGGCAGTTCGAATCCCTAGTGCTGCGTAACTGAGTGAGCTCCCATTACTTGTCCCAGCTTCTGCCAACCTAGCAGTTCAAACGCATGTAAAAATGCAAGTAGAAAAATAGGGACCACCTTTGGGGGGGGGGAGGTAACAGTGTTCCGTGCATATTCGACTCTTCAGCATTTTAGTCATGCCAGCTACATGACCGCAGAGACGTCTTCGGACAG
This sequence comes from Thamnophis elegans, assembly GCF_009769535.1. Classification (NCBI taxonomy): domain Eukaryota; kingdom Metazoa; phylum Chordata; class Lepidosauria; order Squamata; family Natricidae; genus Thamnophis; species Thamnophis elegans. The sequence goes on along the minus strand of NC_045543.1, from coordinate 15,286,063 downwards.
TGCTGGCTCTTCGGCTTTGAAACGGAGATGAGCACCGCCCCCTAGAGTTGGGAACAACTAGCACATATGTGCAAGGGGAACCTTTACCTTTACCTTTAAAAGACAGTCAGGGATGTCTAGTGAGAATGTTTAAAAAAAAGGAGACAGAGAAAATAATCAAGATAATAGTTGCAATGGTGAAATTGAGCTTGCAATGTTTTCTTCATGCAAAACCTGTGCGGCACGCAGATGAAGCTTTAATCATACTAACAAGGTTACCTTCTTCACTGTATCACACCCTGCAACATTCCTGAAAACAGTGTCTCCCCAGTAATTGATTCCAAATAATCTTTTGTTAAATATCATAAAATAGGGGTCATCCACCCCCGGTCCGTGAACTGAAACTGGGCTCCGGCATGCCAGAAACCGGGCTGCACAAATAAACTAAGCCCATCTGCAGAATGCAGGCAGCAAGTGAAATCGCACCCCCCCCCCCCAATCTGCGGAAAATCCTCTCTCCATGGAACCCTGGTGCCTAAAAGTTTGGGGGCTGCTGTAATAAGAAAACTGCCTTTTTTTTCCCTGCTTTTATGCACTGATCCATACTGATCTATGCTTTTTGTAATTAATGCTCTTTGTTGGATATTCGGTGTATAGCTAAACCTTATGACTCGTCACCTAGCGATTGTTCAAAGTTTTGATGGATGGACCTACCTCGGGGTATTTACAACCTGGATTCCGAAGTCCCAACAATTGGGAACCCTCCACAGTCATGTGACTAACTTTCAAATACCCCGCATTGGTATTTGCACTGTCCCACAGTCGTGTGACTCCGTTTACAATAGTTTTTAACATCAACTGGACTTTACTTCCAGTTTTCGGCAAAACCTTCCCTTAATGAGCCACTGATTCGCTTAACAGTAATGGGGTTCACTTAAGTTAACTTTAAAAATAAGTCAGAAAATCAGGTTGGTCATGTGACTGATCCACTTTACAGCCATCATGAGTTACAACCATGATGGTCATTTGCCATTACGGTCATAACTCAAGGAGTACCTGTAGTTTGTCTTGCAGTTATGAACATTATCTTACAAAAAAGATATGGAATACTCTATCTTCATATATATCAGCTATAGAAAATCAACCTACGGGTTTATATAAAAACTATGTGTTTCTATGCATGTATGTGCATGTGTGTGTGTACGTATGTATACATATATATATATGGATGTGTGTGTGTTTATGTAAAAATATTGCACCAGTTCCTTAGCTATTTTCTTAGCTAAATAAGTTTTATTTTGTTGCAAGAGTAAGATTAAATTCCATTGTCTATTCAACAAAGTTTCAACAACACTGCTTTAGGGATTCCCCAGGATGAGAAGCTTTCTGCTTGTCTCAGTAGCTCAACAAGAGCTTGCTGTCTTCAGGAAAGCAGCTTCTAAATTAGATGTTTCCGTGTTTTCCTCCAATTTGTAGATATATCATTGATTCTACTTTTAAAAGTTATTGGTATATGGGAAGATTACGGATAGCAATTTATCCTTCATTTTAATTAATCCAGTGATATTTTAGGAATGGAGTGTAACCATTCCTTGCTATAGATTCTGTTTAGCTTCTAAAACCATCTCTCCCCTTTTAAGCCCTTTGGTGTAGGCCAGGGGTAGTCAACCTTTTTATACCTACCGCCCACTTTTGTATCTCTGTTAGTAGTAAAATTTTCTAACCACCCACCGGTTCCACAGTAATGGTGATTTATAAAGTAGGGAAGTAACTTTACTTTATAAAATTTATAAAGCAGAGTTCCAGCAAACCCCTACCGCCCACCATGAAAGCTGGAACACCCACTAGTGGGCGGTAAGGACCAGGTTGACTACCACTGGTGTAGGCCAACAAATTGGCATTTAACTCAACCAGAATTGTTTGTATTTGGTGTTTGATTTCAAATGGGAGAGACTTATGTAGCATATTAGGAAGGCTGTCGTATTATTCCATTCGTTCCAAGAGTTGGGCTAACAATAATTTATATTTAACCATTCTGACTTCAGTTCTCTTTTAAACTCCCATTTGCCCTCAAATGTCTATCAAAATATCTCATCTCTCCTTAACTAATATTTAGTATGTGCAGGGCAAATTTTCTCTTGTTTTTGAACAGAAACTTTTTTTCCTTTTCCCTTTTCTTTTGCTATACGAACTACCTTCTCCCACAACATTATTTGTATTCCTCTCTCAGAAGAATAAGCAGATTATATTATTGGTAACAATAATTTAAGCACATCAGGAAATGAGATTAAGAAAATCCAATTTTAGCTTGTTCAAGAATGTGTATATTCTTCCTCTGAGGACACTTTGCAGCACAAATACTGTACATCAGTATGTACATACTGCGCATGTTTCAAGTGACAGACAGAACCTTTATTAAGTCAAAATGCTCAAAGTTCTACACAAAACCTAACCTGAGATTAAGGTTCAAGGGGTTCTTATGATCAAACCCCTCATTAGTACAGGAGGACAAACATTTCTTGCAATTCAGTAAACTTTATTGGAAACTGCAGTCTTCTAGAGCAGTGGTGGTGAACCTGTCACATGCTCTCTCTCTCTCTCTCTTTCTCATCAGGGCCGCACTCTGGAAAAGCTGAACTTCCGGATTCTAGCACACATGCATTCCCAACAATCAGCTGGCCGATGCACATGCGCAGATCGGTTTTCAGCACTGCTGTGCGTGTGAAGGAATCACGCTTTGGAAAAGCTGAACTTCCCGATTCTGGCGCACTTGCGCACCTGACAATCAATTGGCCAGTGCACATGCATACACTGGTTTTTGGCATTCCCATGTGCATGAAGGACAGCTGATCGTTGCACATGCAGGCATGCCAGAAACTTGGAAGACATACAAGCAATGCCATGCATGCCAAGAGACATGGCTTCACATGCCCCTTTGGGCAGGCGTGCCATAGGCTCACCATCACAGTTCTACAGTAACTAATACTATCAAGCTGGATAATTGCAATATAAATAAGGAGAGCTTCCTAAAGTGGGCAAAAGGTCAGCACTACAAAAATGTCAGCACTACAAAATAACATAAATGTAAAAAATATCCTGTAATGCAGTAGTAGTCAACCTGGTCCCTACCGCCCACTAGTGGGCATTCCAGCTTTCATGGTGGGCGGTAGGGGTTTGCTCTGCTTTATAAATTTTATAAAGTAAAGTTACTTCCCTACTTTATAAATCACCATTACTGTGGAACCGGTGGGCGGTTAGAAAATTTCACTACTAACAGAGATACAAAAGTGGGCAGTAGGTATAAAAAGGTTGACTACCCCTGCTGTAATGGATACTAGAAAGGGTCACCCCCCCCTTAATAATCCCAACTAAACAGAACCACTCAGCCAACAATGTATAATAGAAAGTTCACAAAAATTAGCTGTGTTACATAATTGTAAAAAAAAAAAACAAAAAAAAAAAACGAGGCATGAAAGCCATAATGGATCCATCAGCCCAATCCATCTTACAGAGTTGTTTGGGGGGAAATATCAGAAGGAAGGAATATAAGGTATGCTTGCCATCTTGGGATAAAAATCAAATAAATACATAAATATCATTCCAGATGAATAATAGAACACTGATTATGTCATTACACTGATGTATAATTTTGGTGTTCATCGCCCATTGCAAGGAATACATGGAAGCTGGTAAATGGTGAATACCGATACATACATTATTCTCCCAACAAAGTTATGATTGGATTAGGAGGCGGGGAACACCTCAAATAATGCAGGGCAATTTTGCTTTTTTAAAACAGAGAAATAAATTATATTCCTCCTTGTACCTCCAAACTACAAAACAATGATTTAAAATACTATAATCCTGAAGGCATCCTCAATGTCTGAAGTCATGCCACTACATAGAAACTTCATTGTTTGATTCCTTTTGGAAATAAATTATAGTCTCTGAATTATTAAAAAGAAAACCTCAAGAGCATATAAATGATCCTGATTTTCACATATTAACAAGCTTTAAACTCAACACCTTCCAACAATGTACTGATTGTTCCCAAGAGGAAAAGATGGAATGAAGAGGCATAAAGATTTCCAGAAAACAATTTTTTAAAAAGACAACTGAACTTGCGTTTGATTTGTTAAGAAACAATCAGATTTATTATTTTAATTTAGACTGAAATGAAGTACAGCACTTTACAAAAGCGATGAGCCGTTAATGGTATTAAAGGCTTTTACTAGAGCAACCTGGAGAAGACATTATTATCTACAATGAATCTTAGGCAGAGTGCTGGTGTTTCCAATGTAATTAAAGATTACTTTGAGGTTAATGCTTCGCAGTGTTAATTTCCCAAAACAAGGCTTTCAAATAAACATTCTCAAGAAGTTCATGCCATAACTCTACACTTCGATTTCTGAAACATTAGGGCATGCACATTTCAAATAGAAATTTAAAAAGAACAGGCCCAAAGAAACTTTGAAAAATTATTTGCAGTTCTTTGGATCCCAGCCTACAAATGCCAAAGATGTGAAAATAAAGAGGGTTGGTTTTTTTTAAAAAAAAGTGTGATAATATTCTATTCTATTTAATCCCTTAGGATTATCTTCACTCGATTAAAGAACATTACATTTATCTGGGAAATCTATGCTCCCTGACTGCCAACTGTTTATTTAAACAGTAACTATCTTAGTTGGATGCTTTTTAATTTGCAGGTTCTAGAATCCTATAAACCAAGCCCCTAAATTGGTACTTTCTTTTTAAAATGCTGAAGAGTAAGACTGTGGAGAGTATTGAGAAGAGAGGATTTGCAAAATGTTGGAGTGCATACAAAGTACCTCTCTTTGAATTGCAAAAGCGACATATTTTGCAAGGCTCACGTAACTGCTTCAGAAGTTGCACCTGGCTGTCTCTCTGTGTACCAGGTCAAAGTATCTCCTTTGGATGCTTTTCAGGTCTTACTAAAGAGTCCTAATACTCACTTTTGCATTTATTTCACACAGCCACTCACAGAGTTTTTCTTGAAAAATGCTTCCATCATATTCAGGTTCATAATGGCTTACAGTTACATTGGCTTTAGAAAAAATTCTGCTTCTCTCCGTTTAGCATAAATTTTCCATGAAAGGAAGGGGAAATGCATTTTAAAATGCCTGGTCTTTTGCACAGCAAAAATGAGAAGAAAATAAACTGATAGGACTGATTAAAAGCTTAATCTTCTCCACTGGGTTGAGCGTATCCTTTACATTTAATCTTCTTTACAAAATTATGAATTTTGTAAAGAATAGGAAATTTACATTTGCGATTCTAATTAAGGACCTTTGAATTGGAATCCGAATTGCCCCTTCTTTTCCAATAGCTATCTTTAACATAGTATGAAAGCAAAAAAGGGGGAAACATTACTAGCTAGCTCGCTCATAGTATGCAAAACCCAATATCCCAAGATAGAAATTCTAGCAGTTTAATATTTTTCAGATGAAATGGGTAAAGGGAAGTCACCAAAAGAATTCAATACAAGTTCCTAAAGTTAGGGGGGAAAAAAACGTTTTCCAGAACTGATGGAAGTATTACAAGGTTTAGAAAAATATCACAACTTAAGATAGGCTTTTCCTGCCTTGCTTGGAGGCTCTGCCATCACAGTCCATCAGATTGGCTGGCACTACAGACATAACCTTTTCAAGTGGTAACCTAAAGGAAGTAATTTATGGCTTCATCTTTGGCTAGTCTTAAATGTAGCTGAAAATTGGTTTCATTTAGTGATTTACTGAAGAAGTTTTAGTGGACTTTTAGACCACTGCTTTCAGTTTTTCAACTAGATTGTTTTATATTAACTATCTGAATCACATTGGGGGAGCTTTATGGAGAAACAATATTCATAATTAAGATGTTATCATTATATTTTAGAAACAGATTAAAAGAAAAAACAACAAAAGTCAACTTATTATTTGTACAAAGCGCTGAGTGTAAGAATAGTAATCTAAAAACTTTTATATCCAACAATAGTCACAAATACTAAAAAACTAAATCAGAAGTATTTGTTCTGTATTGGTTTACTAACCAAGGAGAGAAACAATCTAGGACTAAGGAGAAATTTCCTACTGGTAAGAGCAATCAACCAATGGAACCATTTTATAGCAATAGCAGTAGACTTATATACCGCTTCATAGGCCTTTCAGGCCTCTCTAAGCGGTTTACAGAGAGTCAGCATATTGCCCCCAACAATCTTTGCCTTTGTGCTCCATCACTGGAGGCTTTCAAAAAGAGACTGGACAATAATTTATCTAAAATGGTATAGGGTCTCCTGCTCAAGCTGAGGGTTGGACTAGAAGACCTCTGAAGTTCCTTTCAACTCTATGGTCTATGTTCTATGCCCATGATGGTGAACCTATGGCAACCGTGCCACAGGTGGCACACGGAGCCATATCTGCTGGCAAACGAGCAGTCAGCTCCAGCGCGCATACGTGCACCAGCCAGCTGATTTTTGGTCTTCTGGAAGGCCGGGGGAGGCTTCAGGAAAGCCTCCAGAGCCTGGGGAAGGTGAAAACAGCCTCCCCCACCCGCCTGGAGGCCCTACAGAAGCTGGAATTGGATCATTTCCAAACTTCGTTGGGCCTGTTTTTCGCTCCGGAGGCCTTCGTGGAGCTTGGGGAGAACGAAAATGGCCTCCCTTGCCCCCCGAAGGAAATACCAAGGTCACCTTGGAGGCAAGTAGTACGGTGCACGTGATGGGGGTGTGTGTGCGCACATGCCCATGTGGGGGGCACTTTGCATTATGGATGCCGGCGCACATGCACGCAAATGCACACACACCCTCGCATTTTTGGCACCCAACAACAAAAAGGTTAGCCATCACTGTTCTATGCTATTACCCTACCTATCAGCTGAACACTGTTAGAAAAGATAATACCCCTCATCATTCATGGGAACAAAAAAGGGAAATTAAAGGTAGTCCTCCACTTATAGCAAAATTGGAATCAGAATTTCCATTGCTAAGCAAGGTGATTCATGTGATCTTTGGGATGCTGCAATACTCATAAGTGCAAGGACTTGTTGTAAGTTTCTTTTTTCATTATCATTTTAACCACGAATGGTCACTAAACAAGTGGCTGTTAAGTCAAGAACTATCTGTAACTCTCCACTTCCTGTTTATCAGACTCATGTTGGTCCTTGTGAGAAACAAAATATTAGACCAAGATAAGACATAATCTGATCCAAGTCTTTGTTCTCATAGGCAAGCTAAAAAGAGATAAGAGGTTATATTTATGGAACCTAATATATTGTGAAGAAGACTCTATAGACATCTGTTGTGGCCCAGCAGGAGCCGTTGGAGCTGCTGCCAGACTCCGACAGCGAGGGGCACTATGAGTCGGCTCTGGAGGATGTGGAGGACCCTGGAGAGGGTTCCGACTCCGAGCAGGGCGCAGAGAGGCTGGTTGGCTGCCAGGAGGCGCCTGAGCCTTGGACCAGTGGGGAGGAGACAAGGGAGTGTGATCCTGAAGTCATGCATTGGAGCAGTGGGGAGGAGCCAAGGGAGTTGTTTCTGGATGCCCGGCAACGCCGGGAAGATCAATGTAGAGAGCAGCTACGCAGTTACCAAAGATAATTGGACCCAGGTGATTGTAATTAGGCTCCTCTCAAGATAGTATTTAAAGAGAGACTGGGAGGAGCCTGGTTTTGAAGGATTCAACGTCATTCCTAACGCTGGAGAAGCTGTTATCTGTCGAAGTCTGAGTTGCTGCCAAGGTTCTTATCTGTTTGTTATGCTTGGCTTTCTTGCTAATAAAGTGCTGTGGCATTCCAGTTAAGCTTGTCTCAGCATTTGTTACTAGACGGAGAAGGGGGTCAGAACAGACATCCAAACAAAGTGAGAAACTTTAAAAGGAGAAGACTTCTCATTTGACTGTGAGTCAAGAACTATGATCTGTCCACTTCACCTGGCTGTTCAAGTCCTCTAGAAGAAATTGATTGATTTCTTAATTTTTGTTGGGCTTCTTACTCAATGGAAAATGAACTAGACTCAGTCTCCCAAAGGGACATACAGCAAACTCATAATGAAAAAGGATCATCAGTAACTATAAATCATAGCCAAAATTATATGACACTAACAGGCAAAATATGTGTGTGTGTGTTTGTATATGTATATCACTGATAAATTTATAATTCAGTCTATAATAATCAAATTAATATATAATTTTCAATGATTAATTAGTGCACAGCTAGTCAAATGTGTATTCCAACAACACTGTAAGCTGCATTTTTAGACTTCATGAATATTGCTGGCAATAGAGTTGGGAAATACAACTCCCACACTGTAACAATATCCTAAAAAGGCCACATATTAACATTTAAGACATTTGGCATCAACCAATACTTGCTACTGCTCCCAAATGGGGACACCTAATAAAATTTCAAATGCTGCACAGTGTTGCCTTATAGAAATCTTATTATGTGTAAATGACAATGTCATCTACAAATTGTTTGAAAAAGCTCTCTGGCACTTTCCTGGAGATTTTTCAGCAGAATCTACAGATTATTCTTGAATAATCTTTAGACTTTCCCATATCCTAACTGTGTGTGTGTGTGTGTGCATACATGTGTGCTGGTGCGTGTATTCATTCGTTCATTCGTTCAGGCTATTTTAGATACTCTGTTGTGTTATCCATATCTAGTATTAATCTGATACAAGAATTAATGTGTACATAAAAGTTCAAGATGATGATTTGAATCAATTTTGTAGACCAGGGGTACCTGGTCTACAAAATTGGCACACACACGGCCTCATTCGCTCGTCCACATGTAAAGATGCCTGTTCCTCCCCCACAAGCCGCAAACCCAGAAAGATCGAACTCTGCTGTAGACTAAAAAATTAGAATCTCAATGTTTCTACAGTATTGGGAAATCGTACCAGAATATCTGAGCAAAGGCGCTAGATGCTTCACACAGCTTACTCCTAAATGAATTACTGGATTCAATGGGACAGTCTTCAAAATGTTGACTTCCATTGAATGTGCCATAGTAGACAGTGGTGGGTTTCCATTTTTTTTACTATCGGTTTGCTCGTGCGCATGCTTGCTCGCAGGCGCTTGCAACGTCCGGGCAAGTGGGCGGAGCTTCCCACCTCTGCCACTACCAATTTGCCCGATCCAGGCCGAACCGGCAGAAACCAACCTCTGATAGTAGACCTGTCTAGATAGCTTCAAGACCTAATAGCCATGTAGTTTTACTAGCACATTCCATGCTGTCCCCAAGAAAATTGCATGGCTGTATCCATGTGGTGATCAAATGCCAAACTGGACCTCGGAGTACTTTTTAACACACATAGCAATAAAATAATGTCTTCTGCATTGTAGGGAAGAAAATCGACCCCCGTGATATTCTGCTGTTTGGAAATGAAGTACAATATTTGTCCAAGTTAAACTGCTGAATCTTAGAGATTCAGACTAAATCAGCAAATAACTGTATTTCTTCCACTATAAAACTAAAACTGTAGATACTTTACACTTGCTCCCATTAAGTCATATTGTATACATTTATGAAATAACATACAGTTTAGGGATATGCTTGGTAGTTCGATTTGAACATTTTGTTTATAGCTAGTTATCTTGTTCAACTATGGATGTAATTGATTTAATTTCTAACATTTCCTTTTACATTTCCCTTGGTTGTTTGGGAATCAAGGGATTAGTATCCCTTGATATTAATCATTACTGAAAATAGCTGGATTGCAAGCAGGGATTCAACCTTAATAGAGTAAGATTTTGCTTTCATATCAAGGAATTACCGTATAGGCAAAATAAAAAGAGGTTATTTAAGCCTTCCCATTCCAATAGACTCTGAGCCACTGGCTATCTAACTAAGCACATTAGATATAACGTTTGCTGTGGCAAATATAAAGCAAGAAAAGATTGAGGCTTGCATATTACTTATTTCCTGGTTCTATTGGTTTGTTCAAAATATCACAATTTCTAGTCGTATCACATTTTATTTTTATAATCTGATTTGTTAGCTGTGTTTTAAGCACACCACAATTTCAACATTCAAATAAATGGAACACTGCAACTTAAATAAGCAACCAATGGATATGTCATCAGATTAAAAGAGGAAAAAAGAAAACAACATTGTAGAAAACCACTACAAATACTCTAAAAACACAGAACTTTCCAAAACCCAATTTGCAGTTGGCAAGTAAATAAAGAAAAGCTGAAACTTAATGAAATTAAATATATTGATTTGACAAAGGAAAATAAAATCTTCGTTTTTATATTAGTTCCACATAATGTTCAGTAATTCAAGACAATGAGTATTTGATTATATTTATTTTGAAATCTGTTATCTATAAACATTAATCAAATCTTTAGAATAATATACATATTTTAATATTGGATTTACTCTATTACTGTTTTGTTATTATCCAATTATCTCATTAAAATAATGTGTAAAATTGACTAATTTATTATCCCTCAGCTTCATGCAGCTCTATTTTTCTTGATGCTTCTTTTGGGGGGGGGCGGGGGTCATTTTAAACAAGCTTTCTTAATAGCTCGTTTTAACTACAAGTATAAATTGTGGTGCTTAGTATAGAACTTTGAATCTCTTCTCCATGTTTTATTCCAGGTTCACTTATATTGCGTAGGGAATTTCATGACGTGACCCGTCAAAACCGCGGTCCACAAAAGCGCGATCGCCGAAAGCGCGCATTTGACGTCATCACAGCGTGATGAAAAAAATTAAAAATTGAAATAACAATAAAATTAAAGCAAGCCGATTCACATAAAGGTAAGGGTTAGGTTTAGGTTTAGGGTTAGGGTTAGGGTTAGGTTAAGGGTTAGGTTTAGAGCGTTAGGGTTACGTTAAATTTTACGTTAAAGGTTAGCGTTAAGTTTAGCGTTAGGTTAAGGGTTAGGTTTAGGGTTAGATTTAGGCTTAGGTTAAGGGTTAGGTTTAGGGTTAGGTTTAAGGTTAGGTTTGGGGGGGTTAGGGTAAGGTTTTCGCTTTATTTTTACATTTTTCCATCACAGCGCGATGTTTTCGTCGTGCTGTGATGACGTCAAATGCGCGCTTTCGTCGACTGCGATTTTGTCATCTGCAGTTTTGTGGTGGAACCTTTCATGATACTTTAAGAAAAGCAAGAACAGCTATTCTTGTAAACTAATAATTATCCAAACTTTAACTGTTCCCAAAGCTACAGGATTTCCTTATCTTCCCTCTTCCGTGTATAAAAATTATCTTTCATAGCAATTCCAACAGTTTCTCTTTTTTATTAAATACAGCAGTTTTTAAATCTAGAATAGGTTAACTTTTTGACACACTGAGATGTATACTGCTTTAATAGCTGAAATAATTCTACATTTTACATATTTCAAGAAACAATTTTCTTTTCTTCACATACCAATAATTATGACCATAAAATAATTTTTCAGGTAATCTTTCACATACTGTAGCTTCTATTTCAATTTGGGTCACTGAATGATAAGATTCAAGATCTCTGACTACCTACAAATAATTTAATGGTACACTCACATTTTAAAAAGCAAGAAATGTTAAGAAAAATAACAGCTTTTGAAATGTGATAAATAATTTGGCTTTCTAAGATTATAAAATACAATTATGTATACTACATAACATCTTGAGAGTCTATTTATTTCAGTAGATTTCATATGAGAAGGTATTTAGACAAATGTAAAAACAAAAACATAGGATTAGTAAATTCTTATGTCTTCAACCGCAGTAACCCCAGGAGTGTTATGAAAATTATCAGCAATTACCGAAAAAGGAAAGAAGATGTGAAAATCTATTAGCCATAAAAAGTGTTTCTATCATATTAGGAAAAGGGCATAGATATATTACAAGTACAGTGTTTCCCCGAAAATACAACCTGTCCTGAAACTAAAGCCTTGACACATTTTTCGTGTGGGCAAAAAATATAACCCCACCCCCAAAATAAACCTCCTGGACACTCCCCCCGCCTCCTCCCAGGCAGAACACCGCTCCGACATAGCAGTATTCTGAAGGCACCAAGCCGCAGGAGCCGGGGCGAGAAAGGCGCTCACATTGCTTGCTGCCTTTGGGATACCGCTAGGTTGGGGAGTGGTGTTCTGCCTGGCCGGAGGGGGGAGTTGCCCAGCTCTTTCTGCATCAGCCGCCGCCGCGCTCCGAGCATAACGTCTTCTCTGGTTCCAAACTCCAAAACTTGGCTGCCGAGTCTTCCAGCAGCTGCCACTCTAGGAGTGCACTCGATGGTTGTGGGCTAGCTGCTGGAAGACTCTGTAAGAGAGTCTTCTGGACAGAGAGTCTTCCAGCAGCCAGCCCACAACAATAGAGCACACTCCTAGAGCGGCCGCTGCTGGAAGACTCGGCAGCCGAGTTTGGGAATTTGGAACTGGAGAAGACGTTATGCTCGGAGCGCGGCGGCGGCTGATGCAGGGAAAACTGGGCCCAGACATGATGAGGTTAGGAGGGATGCCTGTTGGGGGCAGAACAAGCGCTCATGCAACCTCCTTCTCCAGCCAGGCAGAGCTCCATGCACTGACCTAGGAGGTATCCCTAATTTGCCAAGCCACAGGAGCTGGGGAGTGGGCAGAGCGCCACATGGCTTGGCACCTTAGGGATACCCCCTTCGTCAGTGAATGACGCTCTGCCCAGCTGGAGAGGGGGTTTGCCAGGCAGTTGCTGGTGAGCTTGGTCACCTAATGGCTGCTTCATCCCTGCGGCTGTTCTTGGCTCTTCGGGAGCCAGTTCGCAAGGGAGCATCCACCCGGCAACCCCAAAACAATAAGCCCTCCCCTATAATAAGCCCAAGGCCATATTTTGTAAGTAAAAAGAAAATAAGACCCTGTCGTATTTTCAGGAAAACGTGGTATTTCTCAACTTATGACCCTTTGTTTATCAGTCCTTCAAAGTTACCATGGTGCTGAAAAATGTCACTTAAAACCAGACATTGCATTTAAGATCATCACAGTCACATGATCAAAATTTGGACAGTTGGCAACTGAACATTTATTTACAATTATTGTTGTACGGGGGTGGTATGTGGTGTGTGTCACATGAGCACCATATGCAACCTTCTTATTGGACCTCCAACAAGCAAAGTCAATGCAGAAAGCCAAATTCATTTAATGCCCACATGATTTACTTAACAACTGCGACAATTCACTTAATGGCCATAGCAATAAAATTGAGTGTGACTGACTTAGTGATCATTTAATGACAGAAATTCCAGTCCCAATTATGGATGTAAGTTGAGGACTACCTGCAGTTAAAATTACAATCATTTTGGTCCTCTATAAACACCAAGAGAGCTTTGTGCTCCAAATTTATTGAAAGGAAAAGGCACCATAATTTAATACATTGTTCTATTTCAGCTCCTGTGTGGCTAGTCTTTCACAGGCAAAAGGCTTCCCATCTTAAAGGAACCTTATATACTCTGGTATGTCTACAGCCACCCTAACCTGTAACATATAAAGCCATCTTTAAACCACCTGTGGCTGATTTAAAATCCTTTAATGTCAAATACTACTCTCAGTAGTGTTAAAATACCTCAAGATGAGGTTATGGTTAAGAAAGAAGAAAATTTCTCTGAAGGGTTACTTTTCATTTTTATTATTTTACAAAGAAGTAGTTCTGTTAATACTGTATTGGGGCCCTGGGAAATTCTATCCTACCAATGTGCAGCCTTACAGATTACATTCTGGGTACCATAGTCTGATTAATTCCCTACAACATGGCACCAGCAACATTTGAATCTACATAGTTATATTATATTAAAGTTCATTAACTGTGAAAAGAGTGAGGCTGCATCTGCCTATTTCTCTTTTTGGGGAATAACTCACTCGCTTAATGATACATACATTTTTAAACTGGTTTGAATACCTATTGGTGACCTTATTTGATGTTTTAAGACAGCTAGTGTGGGTTAAACAATCTTTAGTTCCAAATATAGTACAATCTAATCGTTATTTGAAAGTCATATTAAATCAATCTGCATCAGATTGCAACCAAATTAACCTCCCAAAAATAATTGTTCTTTAGCTTCCATTATCCCCCACTAGTATCATTTTTGCCTGTGATTGCTACAATCCTATACAGGCAGTCCCCAGATCAAAAATGTGGACTACCTGTACTTACAACAGGCTATCTTTTACTAAAAATAGCTTTGTAAGAATAATAGAATAGAATAACAGAGTTGGAAGGGACTTTGGAGGAAATCCTACACCATTTCAGACAAATAGTTATCTAATCTCTTCTTTAAAATTTTCAGGATTGGAGCATTTACAACTTCTGGAGGCAAGTTGTTCCACTGATTAATTGTTCTAACTGTCAGACAGTGTTGTCCTTCCTTGAGCTGATGAAACTGTGCAATGTTTTTATAACCTGCTGAATTGTATACTTGTAACATGCAGGCTGTTGTAAGTACAGGCAAGGCAGTCCATAAATGTTGTCAAAAGTTCATGAAAATATTGCATGGTTTCTGAGGTTCACTGTTCAAGAACATCTGCCATTTTTTGTACAGGTAGTTCTCAACTTACGGCTATAACAGAGCCTGCCCTTCATGGTCATTACTATGATAGTCATCAATTGGGTCACTCACATGACCAATCCAATTTTATGACCATTTTTGTGGCGGTCATTAAGCAAACACTATCGTTATAATGTGATTGTCGTGGCCATATATTATATTTGGGCATACCAGGGGTTGTGACTTTAAATATATACCTTTCACCCTGGCCTGGCTGATAAGGAGTCGAGCCCTGTAGCTCAATGGTTAACACATCTGCCTAAGAGGCAATAGAGCACAGGTTCGATTCCCAACAAGGGTATGGCTAGCTGATGAGAGCTAAATAGCTTGAAATAGATCTATACTAGTCTCCCTTTATTTATTTATCAGCACAAACATAACATATATATAAAATTTGTATACTTTTTCTGGTCGATAGCTTTTTTTGAATGCAGAGAGGAGGAGGAGAGGGTCAGAAACAGCGTTGAAGGACAAAGTGTAGTTCCCTTTAGGATAAGCAAGCCTGACTTGAGCTGATGCATGTATCTCATCCTCTCCCTCCTTGCTGTGTAAATATATTCCTATGATATTTACACCATAGTTTTGAAAATATATAAGGCCAGCAAATGCAGTAAACTGGGATTTAATATCACCTCCTTTGTCATTTTATCATGTAAAATGACAGTTAAGTAGAGTTGATAAGTCAAGGCTGTGTTCCCTAGGAGAGAAACCTAGTGAACATTGGATTTTTTTTTAAACCCTCCACTCCTACAAGGACAGAAGAAGAGTTGAACTCATAGGGGGAAATCTAATTTCAAAACCGATCTCTAGATCTCAAAGTGATTTCTTTGGGATTTTCCTATCTACATTATTTCCAGCAGCAGTTGTTAACTGTAAAAAAAAAAAATAGTTTGGGTAGATTTAAGGTCACTTCCATAGGCAATTCTTCCATCACAAAAAATTAATATGGAAAACAAAGCACCCATATAATTCTTTATAACATTTGCCTTTTTATTACATACAGCAAAAGGTCTTTTTTTTCCTATTTTACACTGGACAGCAATGTTTTCTTCTACATAAAATATAAAAAAGCATGTATGTCAAAGGAATCTGCAGTTCCAAGACTTACAGTACACATTGCTATCCATTTTGATAAATGTAAATAACACCTATCATTCTATGCAACTTTACCTATGTGTCAGTTATTTCTGAACGTGACCCGTCAAAACCGCGCTCGACTAGGCCGCGCCCGATTAAACCGCGTCGCTGACGTCATCAACAGGGCGACAACAGCCAGCGCGGAGAAAGAAGAGCGCTTTAAATAGCGCTTTGAAAGCAAGCCGATTCAACTTAAGGTAAGGGTTAGCTTTAGGGTTAGCTTTAGGGTTAGGTTAAGGGTTAGGGTTAGGTTTAGGGTTAGGTTAAGGGTTAGGGTTAGGTTTAGGGTTAGGTTTAGGGTTAGGTTAAGGGTTAGGGTTAGGTTTAGGGTTAGGTTAAGGGTTAGGGTTAGGTTTAGGGTTAGGTTAAGGGTTAGGATTAGGTTTAGGGTTAGGTTTAGGGTTAGGTTAAGGGTTAGGTTTAGGTTTAGGGTTAGGTTTAGGGTTAGGGTTAGGTTTAGGATTAGGTTTAGGGGGGGTTAGGTTTAGGTGTTAATTTTAGGTTTAGGGTTTACAGCGTGCTTCTGTCTCCTCACTGTTGTCGACCTGTTGATGACATCAGCGACGCGGTTTAGTCGAGCACAGTTTTGTGGTGGAACCATTTCTGAAAACAGTGAAACCTGTGAATAATTCTATGTAAAAACAACTTTACTGGATCAGGCTAAGGTCTAACTTTGGTAGCATTTTGTTTTCCCAAATAGGCATTCAGATGCCCCCGGGATATATAGAAGCACAAAATGGGAGACATAATCCCTCTGCCATTGCAGCTACCCTACAACTAGTATTGGAACCATACTGCGCATAATCTGAAGATGACAATGAGTCATCAAGAACTTGCCCAACATTGCAGTGGAATTTTGGGCTGGATAAATGGCTATCCCCACCATTAATAGGGAAAAATAATGAAAACTGAAGGAATCAAGGTGCCCTACATTATGGGAATAAAGTAGTCTGATTAAAGACGATAACTACAAATACTTGGGCATCCTTCAAACTGACAGCATTGAGCACACCAGTGGTGAGTTCCGGATCCCATTGCAACTGGTACGGTTGCAATGGGGCCGGCGTCCTCCACATGAACACGTACAGTGCGCATGCGTCTTACCCTCTAGCGACGCCTCTGAGACACTCCAGCTGCTCAGCAGAGCATCGCGCAGGCACTATACGCAGCGTGCGCGGAAGCACCAAAGAGTTTAAAGACAGGTAAGGAGTTCGGGTGGGCGGGTGGGACCTCTAGAGCAGTGGTCTCCAACCCCCGGTCCGTGGACCGGTGCCGGTCCGTGGAGTATCTGGCACCGGGCCGCACAGCGGCCGGGGGCCATGATCGCTGCAGCGGCCGGGGGCCATGATCCCTGCTGCCTCTTCACCCACACGCGCAGCCTGAGATCAACCCCGGGACTCGAACCCGAGAGCCGCCTCTCCGGTCCAAACCCCACTCCCACCCCGGCCGCCTGCCCGGCCGCCTTGGTAGCCCGTGGAGACGGAGCACGTTCGGTTCGCCGCTACCTGGGGGCGCCGTCCCCATGATGTCACCGCGGAGTCCTCGCCTCCTTCCCTGGCGAGGCTTTCTCCCCGCCAGCCAATCAGAGGCCAGTCCCCGGGCAAGTGGGGACAAGTTGCTGGCCGGTCGAAGCAGAAGCGGGAGATTGGAGGGGGGGGAGAGAGAGAGCGAGAGAGCGAGCGCTGGGCGGGTGGCAGCGTGTTCCACAGCGGACTAGGCGCACCGCGGGCTGCCAACCCCCCCCCCCCCCACACACACATGTACACACACTGCCTCTCTGGCAATTGGCTGCCCAGGAAGGGAGCGGGGAGCTTTCACAGATAGGAACGTGATGGGGTTTGTTTTCTTCCCCCACTCCTGAGCCCTTTTTTTTTTTTTTGCTTGCCTTCTGGGGTCTCCGCCGTGGAGCAGCCGAGGTCAGATGGGGAGGCGGAGAGAGAGAGAGAGAGAGAGAGAGAGAGATGGGCGGGTGGCAGCTGTCTGTGAAACATCTTCCCCTCCCCACCTCCTGGGCAGCCAATTGCCAGAGAGGCACGGTGGGGGTGGTGGGGGTGGAAGGAAATAAAAAGAGAAGTTGCCCTTTCATTTTGCAATCTCTCTCTACGACCTTGTTTCATTCTCTTCCCTTTTGTTTCGTCCTCATTTCTCAATCTCAGCAACTTTAACACTTTTGGACTTCAACTCCCCAAATTACCCAGCCAGCTAGAATAGATAGATAGATGGTGGATAGGTGATTGATAGATAGAGAGGGATGGATGGATGGATGGATAAATAGATAAATAGATAGATAGATGATAGATAGATAGAGGATATATACACATACACGCATACACACATACATACACAGAGAGAGACAGAGACAGAGACAGACATGGATGGATAGATATCACAGAAGTGAGTACACCCCCTCACATTTTATCAATATTTAAGTATATCTTGCAGCAGTTTAGACATTAATGGCTGGGGGCCATGATCGCTGCAGAACAACGCCCCCCCACCCCTGCGCGCGCTCAGCGGGCCACGGTAAAATTATCAAAGGCTGACTGGTCCGTGGCGATAAAAAGGTTGGGGACCACTGCTCTAGAGCACCCTACCGGAATGGTACCCGGTGCTCCGGGCAGGCACCGGTATGCCTATACCAGGGCGTACTGCCTGCAACCCACCACTGGAGCACACTGAAGTCAAGATAAATGTTCGAAGCAAATACATCATGAGAGTGACAATATCTTAATTCAGTAGAGGAAATGTCATAAATGCTAAAATTAACACCTGGGCAATTCCAGTCAGTAGATACACAGCTGGAATAGTGGACTGGACTCAAGCAGAACTAAAAGCCCTGGATAGGAAGACCAAAAAAATAAATAAGAGACAATGAATTATGTCTTTATCCATGCAGTGATGTTGACAGACTTTACTTAAAGCCCGTGAGTATGTAATGTTGCAACTAGACCAAAAAGTTGAAGAAGAAAAAGGGGCATTGGAAAAATATCGGAAGGACAGTAAAGACGAAGAATGGAAAAGAGACAAAGTATTATATGGCCAGTACATGAAAAAGTAGCAGGCAAAATAAATGACAATGGCAATGGTTAAGAGCAGAAAAATTAAAGAAAAAAAACAGAGGGGCTAATTCTGACTGCACAAGACCAAGCCTTAAAAAACAAATGCATACAAAGCACTTCAAAGAATCGAGAAGAAAACAACAAACAGCAAACACTGCCTCTGGAAAGAAACTGAAGAAGATGGTACAGACCAGAGGTGGGTTCCTACCAGTTTGCACCTATTCAGTAGAACCGGTTCATCAAATCTACCGAACCGGTTAGAAGAGGTTCCACCAGTGGACCCGGAAAGCAGGCCACACCTACAGAAGAGGTTCCAAAAAATTTTGAAACCCACCACTGGTCCTTGGATATGATTATTCCACACTATCATGCTCATATTTATAAAACTCAGTGCCTCTGTGAAAGGTAAGGATGACTACTGTGTTTGTGGTGCAATCAGAACATTGCGTGTGTTGAAGTTGTTTTAACACAAACCAAAGATGCCTTGTAAAAAAACAAGTTTACATCATATTCTTATGCATGCCAGTGCTGTCTGTGAGGTAATTTAAGGTGGTTCTGACAAGTGTCGTCGGCATCTTCATATCCGCTCACATGAGCGGCAAGCAACTCCCACCCAGTCACATGGGTGGCAGGCCACTCCCACAAAGGAGGCCACACCCACAGAGTAGGTTCAAACAATTTTTGAAACCCACCACTGGTACAGACTGACTAGAAACAACGGCATGACAAAGTAGCAACCATGTGCATTGAAAGATCTTCAAGAAATACAATTTAGCTACAAGCAAAAGCTGGTGAGACCATAAAATAAAATAAAAAGTAATAGAAAATGATGAAGTTACAGTGCTTTGGGGTTTTAGAATTCAAACAGCCAAGGACCTACCACATAACACCCTAGGCTGAATAACAGTTGATAAGAAAGACAAAAAAGTATGACTAGTGGAGAGAAAGAACTGGAGAAAAATCACAAAATACAAATACCTGCAAATAGAAGTAGAACGACTATGGCAAAAGAAAGACAAGATAAGACCAATAGCGACAGGCATCTCAGGAGCAATCCCAAAACATCTGGAGCACCACTTGGACTCCATCAGCATTCACAAAATTATCATCGGTCAATTTGCAAAAGGTAGCGTTACTTGAAGCAGACTCAAGAAGTACTGCCAAATCTAGTCTGAACATCTGACTGTCAGACCAACTATAACAATAATGAAACAAAAAAGCAACAAAGCAGAAAATAAAATACCTCAGCTTAGTAAAATGTATGTGGTCGCTAGGAATCAAAAATTACTTCATGGCATATAATCAATTGATTATGATATAGCATCCAGAATTCAAGGAAAAAGTATGTTTATGTACTTCCACCAGAAAGAGGCAAATATTAATTTGAAAGTCTTTCTATATTTTAAGCAGCTCCATGCAATTTAGAGTAACAAATGTCTGGTGTGTGTAATGGAAAGAGAAATAAAAGAAAAACTTACTTTCTGGAAGTCCCTTAAAAACTGGTTTTATTGTCAGGTTTGGGGTTCTCAGCAAACAGGTGAGATCTCCTCGTTAATCTAATCTCTACTGTGCCATATATTTTTTCTAACTTTTTAATAATGATGGGGGTTTTGTTTATTGTTTTATAACTTTGTGTATGCCACTCAGATGCACTTTCATTTGAGATAGGCAGCTATATAAATTTGATAAATGATATATAAATAAAAAGAAAAAGCTAAAAATTCAATAAGAACAAAAGTAGAAGTAAATATAAAAAAAGAGATAAAATATATAAAGATGTGGCTTCTATTCTTCACAGCAGTTAAAACTACAATTATATTTTAACCTCTCTCTCTCTCTCTAATGTACTTCAACAAGCTTTGAGATTCTCACAAACCTATGGGTAGATCTCCCTCTTGTGTACAGATGGGACTGTTTTGGTTACATAAAGATTTTATTTTGATTTTATTTTTATTTTTTGGAAAAATTGCTATTAGGAGAAAAAGGGACCACATCAAAACATGTTGGTTTTACCTACAGTTCCATCATGTGCATTTCTATCCCAGTGTGACAGATCTGCAAAGAAGTAGGACGGAGAAGAGCAGCTTAGTCTATTTAGTCAGATACTCAGACTGAGGCAGAAATATGTTCAACGTTGATATTCTCTCCTAAGTGATTATTTTAAATTTGTGGATTTGAAAAACAAGTGTTATTTCTATTACACTGTTCAAAGCAGTTACACTATGCTTCTAAGCAGCCTCCCTTCAAAACCAAGATCTGCTTAGCCTTCTTAATACTCTTCAACCACTACAGCTCAGAGTCTAAAGCTATCTTTCCCCAGTCCCTAATTAGACAACCATAATGAAATCTGTTTTCCAATTTAGCACTTTAATATATTCCAAAGCACAATGCTCTCGTAATGGATTTTAACACATTCTTACAGCTCAGAGAAAATAATAGATATGGATGACCATGAAACACAACTGAACAAGCTGATGTCTTCTCAGAAGCATTTACAATCAGCCCATGCTTCAAACCAACTCTTTAGCAGGACAATTTTAATATTTATATATCTATTAATGCGCGGGTAGACGTCAGCCCCCATAGTTTTATTTTAAATAAAATGCATTTTGAAAGCATTTCAAAGCAAATCACAGTATCTTAGGCAGGTTTTTTAAGGTACGAAACCAGGCAAAACCAGTAAGCTGTTAACTCATTTTTCAGCTGCCCTATTATTTAGAAAATGAATCATATGTTTTTTAATAATCACTTATAAACGTATACCATATTCATCTTAATTTCTGTGATACATTGCAATCATGACAGGTATCAATTTGTTCTTATAATTAACATTATATACTAAAATAAAATCTAAGTAACAGGAAGTAGGAAGAAAAAATAGTCAGTTTTAATTCAGAAAAATGAAGAATAGTTAATGCTGCATACAGCAATACCATTGAGGAACTGGATATTGTATTCCACTATATCTTCTTCCCCAAGTTATGTACCCTGAAAGCTAAAAGTTGACTGCTGTCATAAGACATACAGATCAGATCCTATCAAAGATCTCAATTTTTTTTAAAAAAAATGACACAGTGGTAGCATAAGCTAACCAAGGAAACGAAAGGATAACAGCAAAATCAAGAAAAAGTAGGAAGCCATGATAAGCTCTTGTTATATTATTTGATCACTTTCCCACATGTTCTTATTCCAGCAATGTCAAACTGAATATCTGAATTACAAGTTAATTATGATCCCTATAACAATGCAGGCTATTATTATTAAAGAAAAAAAAATGATAGGTGGTAATACAGGAACTATTTCTTGTTGGGTTTTACACCGACTTTACCACAAAATAATAGTTTGGGGATACTGATGTTTTCACACAGTTGTCTCTCACATTTTTGCAAAACAAATGATATTAATGTTAATGTTGGAAGCTCCAAACAAGATTAAGAGAAAGAGAAATTAGGTAGGTTGTAAGTGGTTGTGGAAATGGGCTGGAATACTAGCATTTCATAAAATATTGTGGTATAATACTGCAACAGCAGTGGTCTTTATTTTCTATTGAGAAAGAAGGGAGGGAGGGAGGGAGGGAGGGAGAAAGGCTTTTGGATTCATCTGAGGGCTACAGATTAGAAAATAAAATGGGAATTTGGATTTTTTTGTTGGAAATGCCTGTCTTCTAATATAATCATATAAGAATTGATATGAGCAAATTCAGTTTTATCTATCCTGATTTGTTAAAAGATATATGACAAAATTTAATGTTAAGTTAACTTGGTTAACTTAACCAAGATAACAAAATGCAGAATATCAATGCATCAGCAGTTATTCAGTCAGCCCTTGAACTACCAGCCAAATTCCAAGATGAATCACACAGGGAATACCAGCAATCTTCTGGTGAAGAGCCTTGAAACTTTCCGCACCAATGCCCCCCAAAAATAGAATAAACTGCCGCAATGACTTGGGTTGGCTATTTTCCTAAAAACCAACATCTCCTACTTTCAACACTGTTGTGACCAATAGGATAGATGCTATGGCAACAGTTGGGCTATTTTATAACACTGCTCAGCTAGTTCTATTGTTCTTGAACTGGGGAAATATTCATCCATGGATAACATTCCATGAGCTCTCCAAATATCTCCTGAAAATCCACTAGACAAGATGGATTTAAAGCAATAACTCCCAAAGTTACTATCTTCTTTGTCACACATTTTCATCTAAACTAGCCTATTCATATATAATGATTAAGTGAATAAATAAATCCAGATTAAAGTTGCTACCATCAATCAAGCTTGTGGACACAGCTCTGCCTTTCCTATTCTTACCACTGCCTTTTCCAGTCATTCCAAAGATCTTTATTTTTAAGGGCTCTTTTGACTTAAAAGCCAGCCCACCCAGTCATCAGTAATAGTTTTCACTATGTTGATCTTGCAAAGATGGCAACTTCTGAATCCAAACCAATTGACAAGCATATTATTTCTGCATTAGCTATATATCATGTTGAACTCACAACAAACTAGATGGAAATTATTTAAACTAACATTGAGGAAGACTGTTTTACTATGGTTTGAAAATAGGGTTCAGGGCTATCCAAGTTGATTCCATAAGCATCCTTGCAAAATTTGAAAAGACTATTTAAGCTTTGACATATTTATATCCATATTTCCCATATGTGTATATTAAAAGCTTTTTCACCATAAAAAAAATCAAATAAAAAGAAACTTTGGAAAGCGGTGGACCAAGTGATAAAATTAAGTTATATTTAACTGATGGATCAATTTACGGTGCTTTAGTGGTGAACATGCTAGCCTAGAAACCAGGAGACTGTGAGTTCTAGTCCTCCCTTTGACATGAAAGCCAACTAGGTGACTTTGGGTCAGAATTCTCTCTCAGCCCAACCCACCTCACAGGGTTGTTCTTATGGGGAAGAAAGGAGACAGAAATATTAGATATGTTTTGAATTATATATTAAAAAATATGGGATAGAATCATATTATTCTAAGAACAAATTAGAAGTAAAGTTTAAAAAATACTTTACACTAACTCTGTGTCATGCAAATTATCCATCTGCTCTTCATTCTTCCAAAATGGCTACTTTCTTTTCAGCATCCTTTAAAACACTCCTCTTAGTGCATAAGCCTCGATATCTGGAAGGAAAAGGCAATCTTATTGTGAGGGTTTCATTATGTCATGCCTTTTGGATACACGGTAAAACAGCCAATCATTTCTCATCCAATAATCTTAAATTTAAATGTAATGTGCATTTCTTGACGGTACAAATCTGATCAATACATGTTAATTTATAACTCAACATTTTACAACATCAAGAAGGGCACGTTTTTTAGGTAAACACTAATTTCGTACTTTAGAAAAGATTCCATAATTCTTCATGATTGATATTCTATTGCTGCCTCTGTAGATTGACAGTAGGAATGTCCATTGCTCCTTTATATTCTGCCCCCAACTGGCCTTTGCTATATTATCTCTCTGACTTAATTAACTACTCTGCCTGACTTGACTCATCTCCGTCACTGCATAAGGACAGAACAATCCTGCCTAAGCTATGTATTCATTCAGGGAAACAGACTCTGAAAGCACAAAGTTTCTAACAACATCACTTGGCACTTAGCCTGGACAAATCTATTTTGATAAAATGAAAAATGTAAATCAGTGCTCATGTTGTGCAGGGTGCTCATTGATAACACCACAGCATTGTTTTCCCCAAAACTATTAATATTGGTTTAAATCTATGTTAATAAATTATAATTATTTTTTTAAACAGAAGTAATATTTTTTTTTTTTAGAAAAATAGGGGGGGGGGACTCATTTCCTATGGTGTTAACGTTTCTACATATTTGGCACCAACATTTGCAACTATTATAAAAAAATTTTTTTCACACAGTTGTATTTTTATCTCTTCATTTTAAAAAAAGTTTTAAAGAAATACGTAATAAATTATTTCTTTCGTATTCGGATCAAGATATCATAATTCAAATTCAGAGTATTTTACATTATCACCCATTAATAAGTCAGATATAGACCTTTACAGAGTTGCATTCTTTTGCACTGTAAGTAGATCATGAGATCAGGTCATTTCCAATATGCTTGCTTCCTTTAAATAGTAAAGTCGCAGCAGAATCCAACAGGCTATTCTTCCTCCATAAAATATTGTCTAAGTACAGAGATTATTTTGATATTTAGATTTTAAAGATCCTTTATGAAACACCAATAAAACTGCAACCAGATTTTGGGCACCTTAATAAAAGTGAAAGTTAGTTCCTGATAAATTATTTACCTGGAACTATATTACATTTTAAAATATATGCTATTAGTGTATCTTTTAAAAAGTTTTGTGTACCATTATACATTAACATGGGAAAGAAAAAAAACATGGCCTTAATTTCAAGAATATTTGTCTTAAAATAGTTAAATATAAAGGGCATAGGGAAATGGAAAGAATACAGTAAACAAGGCTGAAAGGAAAACGATCATACAGAAACAAAAAGCAAAGATATGTGCCACAGATCAAGGTGCAAGGAAATTATAGCTAAGTAACATGAATAATTACAATACATAATACAAAATTACGGAACAACTGCCCTGTAAACAGATGTCCGTGAATAGATAACAATAATGCTCTTGAGCTGAACATAGCAGGGAACTTTCTCTCCCTATGATTTCTTCAATATATACTTGAAAAAACAGGGTGAGATAACACCATTAGCATTTTCATGTTGCTAAACACACAAAAACAATGTGATTCTTAATTTTTAAAAGGATAAAAAATGGCTCAGTAACTATTTCCCTGTAGCATACAACTAGACTCACTTTCAGTTTTTTTCCATTAACATTACTTTCATGTGTGTATTATTTACTTGGAAATGCCATTGCCTGGATTATGCAGGAAACCTTGGGGTAGGGGGCTGGACTAGATGACCTTTTTTCCTTCAATCCTTCTGTATTACATTTGAAGAAGAATTCAGCAGCAGGAGAAAGCTCTTTATTCTAAGCAAGGTTTTTTTCCATAAAATCAATTTTACATGCATTGAACATCTAAAGTTTGGATACCATACATTAGAAACACAGTTCAAAGAAACAAAGAATTTGAATTCTACCCCCCTTACCACTACTTGTTCAGGTGAAAACCAGCTAACATTGCTCTAATTGTAGTCATGACAACCATAAAATATTCTTTTCCGGCAATAATTCCAATTGAACATTTGTTCATGGCTTCTATTGTCAAGAGAAAGCTTTAAAAACTATGAATGTGGCTCTTGAACTATACTACGCTAGATGGTCCTGGAAATTTTAGCTCATCTAAAACTTTCAAATGCACTTGGTTCTTCCGAAGTACATATGTTCAGAATCATCCAAGTAGCTATCATATAGAATGCCGAATTTATCTAAAATTATATCAAATGATAATGCAGCTGACAAAACTTCATTTTTTTAAAAAAAAAGTTATAGTAAAATTGCCATATTTTAAATTTATTATGTTCGTTTCAATACTTAACTACTACATCTTTTAAAGGTATTCATTCCAAAGAAACACACTGCTTATAATGTTGGGGGACCTTTTCACAAAACATTGTTCTAACTACTGTACTGATTATTCATTTTCTTTTATAGAAGCCAATATATTAATGCCATACTTCATTGCAAGCTGGGAAAAACTCTCCCAGAGACAACCACGATGAGGGGGAGGCTCTTTATGGAAGAATAAAACCTTGCTTCTCATGCAAATAAGAGCAGGTAACCCCACTGTGCATAACTAAAGTTTCAAACAGCAGAATATCAATAAAATATGATTATATATCACTTTATAAAGTAAACGCTATTGCTAGTTTAATCCCATCGTAATACAGAGCTACTGCTGATTTATTAAAAGGGATTCAAAGAGCACTGCATTTTTTTAATAAAATAAAAAGTCATGCTACTGAAGGGGACTTAAAACTTTCAGCTCTTTGCTTAATTTGAAGAGACAGCTATGTGATACCTGCAGTCTTAAAGGCATACAGTAAGAGCCTGTTTTAGTAAACTCTCAAAAATAAACTCTCTGGCGAGCAATAAGTCAAAGAAGGATAGAATAAATTAGCTTAAATGCCATGTAGTAATAGAATAACATTTACAGTATTAAATATTGCACAATTTCACAAGTTCATCTATACATTAAATATGTCAATAAGGATTGTTTGCATTTGTTTAGATTACAATACATATTTTTAATCAAAGAAGAGAAGAACAGGAGGTTTATGCTTTCATAATACACTGGTTGGGATAACACAGAAAATAGATAAGAACCATACCAGACCCTGATTTCTTTAAACAGTAAAATGTTAATGGCTCCCCATGAAGAGAACAAGAACACACGTAGTCTTAACACTATTAACAAAGCTCCATAAAAGAAGGTGCCTATGTGAGATGGAGAGAGCTGATCCATAGATACAACTTCTGCCAACAGAGACACAGTACCTCTGAGTCCAGACCTATCTACTTTCAAGTGAGACTCCTCAAATTTGACAGAATTTATTGAAAAGCATATCAAAGACACCACACTTTGGGATTCGTTTTCAACAGTAAGAAGTGGGTTTCAAGTGTTGCAAATACATAAGAATCGCCTCAAGCCATTTCTGGACACACCTTCAACCTGGCACTGTGTACATGGTGGCAGACACCAGATACAACAAAAGGAATTCAGTCCCTGCCCTAAAGACACTTTAAGGAAGTAGGATTTGAGGAGGAGCGGATAAGATTAAGACCATGGGAGGGAAGCCATGTCAAAAGGGAGATAGCCAACTAAGGCTAATACCTTGAAGTTACCAGACTGGGGTTTCATTTTTTGTTTTTTTGAGTGCATTTAAACCAAACCATCCTTTAAAAGATCCACGGAAAGTGACCGATGGGCACCAAGAGACTTGCTCCAGAATCAATTCTGAGGTGGGAGCTTGTCATTTTTTATTCCTTTCAAGATAGCTTTAATTAAAGATAGCCTCTGCCTTGTGGTGATGATGGATGATTTTGCAGTGGTTATGTGGTGTGCGTTTCTCTCCCCCCCCCCCCCGCTTCTCTTTTAATAAGCCATCTACAAAACGGGAGCCTTTTAAAAACACAGACGTAGGGCCGACCAACAAGATGACAGCCCCTGGTGTCATTTACCTCCTCGATGCAGAGGAGAAAGTCAACCACCTTTTTAGACATCGCGCGGGGTGAGACGGCGTCTCCAACCCGCACCGGGAGGGAAGTTAAAAAGGTCTGGTACACAGAGAGAGAGAGAGAGAGCATGGCAAAGGAGGTGGACGGGAAGAGAGACGAGGGTGGCCGCCTCGGGGAAGGAGAGCTTGATGTCGCCTCCCGTGCAGATTTCTTCTTCTCCTACATCCCGCCACCCACCCACCCCGCGTCAACTTAGCCCGAAACCCTACCTCAGAGCACCCCCACGCTACCGCTCCTGGTCTTGCACATCACCCAAAACACCCAAGCAGGAAGTTTTCC
Organism: Thamnophis elegans; assembly: GCF_009769535.1. NCBI lineage: Eukaryota > Metazoa > Chordata > Lepidosauria > Squamata > Natricidae > Thamnophis > Thamnophis elegans. Next base: position 15,257,908 of record NC_045543.1, on the reverse strand, counting down.
CATGCAGGCAGCGAGCGCAGGCGCGAGGGGATTCATGAGCCAGGCGTTCGATCCACTGGAGGCGACTTGACTCTTGGCGAAGCGGCCAGCCTCGGCTACAACAAGCGAGCCACCCCAACGGGGCGCGCAAAAAGTGTGGCAGGGAAGAGGCGCCTCCGGGCCAGCCAAGCCAAGCCAAGCCAAGCCGGCAGCCTCCTCGGGCTCTTCTTCCGCGGGGCCGCCACCAGCCCTCCTCCCCAACACCTTGGGCGACTCTCTCCCATCCACCCGCCGCGCACCTTCCGTCCTTACCTTTCGCCCACCGGGCGGGCGGGCGGGCGAGCAGCGGCGCGGGAAGGGGGCGACCCACTCGCGCAAGTGTGCGTGTCCTTGTCGGGCGAAAAGCGGCTTCCTTTCCCCCCCTCCCCACCTTCTTCAGGCTGGCGGAGAAGGAGGATGCACAGAAACAGCAGGGGGAGGAGGAGGAGGAGGAGGCGAAGGAGGCGGCGGCTTAGGCATTGCAGCCTCTCTTCCCTCCGCCGCCGCCGCCGCCACCCCGCCGCCGCCAAACCCCACCACACAGCTGGGGCTGCTTTCTCTCAACTCCGCGTCGCGACGAGAAAGAGGCCGAGGCGGCGGAGCTGCAGGGCGCGGAGCGAGAGGAGCCGCCGCCGCCGCCGCGGGGGCACTTGGGCAGACGGAGGCAGCTGGCGCAGAGTCGATTGCATGCTGCTCCCTTCTGGCTCCGTCCTATTCACATACTGGCCGCTTTAGCTGGGGAGGGAGGCGGCCTCCGCGGCCGGGCGAGGGGCGGGCGAAACCAATCACGGGCGGTGGGAGGGTGGGACGAAGAGGATGGAGGGCGGGACAGGCGGAGAGCTCGGCCCACCCGCCGCTGCCTGTTCTCCGCCGGGCACCCCACCCGCGCGAGGCTCGCCTGGGCCCACCCAGCCCAGCCTTCCCTCTCCCCCCCCCCCGCCGTTCCCCACCAGGGAGGGCTTGGAGCCGACAGTTTGCACCCGAGTGCGAGCAGCGCCGGTGGTTTTCCCGGGGTTGCTGCAAGCAGCTTGCGCTCCTTTTCTCTCTCTCTCTCCGTCTCCCTTCCCGCTCTCTCCTCGGCCTGACTGGCGGCCGAGCTGTGCCATCCTTCAGGCGGCAGAGCCTGCGGGCAAAGAGCATGTTCTCGCCCCCCCCCCCCCCGCAGAGGGTGCGAGGCGAGAGGGGAAAGAGATCGGAGGCAGCGCTTCTGCCGCTAAAGTTACCCCGGTGCAGAGACCGCAATTGGCATGAGGAAAGGGAGCCGCCGGCACTGCCGCCCGCGGGCTCCACTCCAGCCCAGCGCTTGCTCCACCACGAGCGCGGTGGTTCCCCGGTATTTTTATTATTATTATTATCATCCAACCGCGCTCACGCTCTCCTCCTTTCCCCGACGTTTCGGGGGGGGGGGAGAGAGGAGCCGCTGTTGTGGCGTTTCCTTACATTTCCGAGGATTCAAAACCAGGGCTTGTAATATTTACCTTTATCACTACAGTCATTGCGAGTACCGCCTGTATCGTATATCATGCGCGGGCGGTGGAACAGAGGAGCCCTATGCGAGGCTGCCTTGGATCCTTGCTACTTTGGGATCGGCTTAAAACCAACCACTGAAATAACCCAGAATTCGACGTACGGTAGCCGGGTTTCCCGAGCTAAGGACTGGCAACCCGATCCTACGCGTCTTTACTTAACATTCACTCTTCCCACTGGGTTTATTAGTTTACGTCTTCGGAAGGAGCAGCCTAAGTTCCTTTCGACCGCTAAATAGGTATTTCCCCATGGACCTGACCAGACTGCCACTGAAATTAGTGAGCGGTTTTCTCTTAATAAGCCAGTTATAAACGTTTTTACCAGATATCTAGCTACTGTAATGCCAAAGCATTCGATATGAAATATTAGACTTGAAACGTGCGTTCACTGGCAACAACCCCAAGCTGAAATTTAAACTCGCTTAGAAGCGTCTGCATTTTAGACGTTCCAACTCACTTAATTCTTTGCATTTTAGACGTTCCAACTCACTTAATTCTTTGGGCTGGGAACTTTGGGCATCTCTCTTTTTTTCCCTTTTAACGTGTGTCAATCCCTTTGACATAAGTAGCATTAAAAATATTTTCAAGTTGGAAGCTTGTACGTGAGGCAATTTGTTGGCAGCGACAGACCTTCTTCGGAGTAAGTGATTTGTAGATTGTAGCTCTTGATTTATCAAATCATACGTTGTAGGCGGAGGACAGGAAGCAACCAGCACACTTGAATGCCTGTTAGAGACAGATGTGCTCTTCCATTCTGAAAATAAGAGTCATGCTAAATAACAGTCATAATAGCAATCAGAGTTGTGATGAGCAGGGGAAGGAAAGTATGGAAATCAGTGGTTTGTGGAACGATGGAAAGTGAAAAGTATGCTTTAAAATAAAGGACCAATAATGGCTGAAAGAAAACAAACTGGCTTTGGAAAGGTGCCATCAATATTTACAGGCACAAAATGTTTTATTAAGCATTATTAATGAGATTATTTTAGTTATTATTTAGTTATTTTATCATGTAGCCTGAAATGAAAAGCTTGATAAATTGCTGGGTAAATTACCTGTCTTAACACTGAACTTCTAATACTTCAAGGTGAGGGGTGAGAATCAAAAATACAGATGTGAATTATTCAAAGAAATCAAACATGGTTCATTAGTCTAAGTCTTATTTACCTTTGACAAATACTTGAACTGGAACCTGATGGGAAAACTCAGTCGGTAGCTGACTTGATATATAACATGGTAATCTCTGAGCAATATTCAGATCTTCAAACTTATACAAGTGTGAATCAAAAACCTTCAGCAACATCAAAGCCTGGGTGGTCTTAGAAAACTAATTTGGTGTATTATGAGATTATTACACGTGGTCTTTAAGATGCAGCCTAAGGGTTTCAAGCCGTTAACCTGGTGGCAAATTAAAGTTGACATACAATATTACATAGACAGGGAAGGAAAACCAGTTACTTTTGAAGTGAGAGATAATGGTGACATGAATTTTCCCTCTTACACTTTCTTTTGGATATGGGAGAGTCATCTAAGAATCTTAAGTTGTCTTGTTTTTCAGTAAATACTTTATTTTTCCAAGAGATTAATTTTAAACTTTTGCCTCTGTTGGGATAATGTTTCTATCCTGTGAAAGAGGACTGTGTTCCCTTCTGATTTGATTTTTCCAACACATACTTTGGAGTCCTGACAATTCTGAAATGCTGTGACAATGCAAAATTTGTAGAGGGTTAACGGTCTACGACACGCAGATGAGAACAGTACAGCACATTTGAAGATAGAAAGATTAAATAATTGTATAATGCATTCTATTGGAAAGAACCATGGCTTAGTAGAACATATTATGTATGGCATGTACATTATTTCAGCGTCAGAGCTAGGCAACTTCTGTTTAAAAAAACAAACAAATGAAGCAGGTTGCTAGTTGCAGAGACAGAAAATTTGCCCTCTGAGACTCATGGAAGCTTTAGCCTATCACAGTGACCCCTGGGATAGAGGGATTAATTCAGCATTATGCAAGTAGATCTCTCTGTGCAGCCGAAGTTTCTTTCTTCATTCTTGCAGCCCTTCGACACGGCCCTCTCACATCTCTCTGCTTGGAGGTTAATTATTTTGTGGTGTAAGAACATTACTGGGGTAGCCTATGAAAGGATTGTGTCTTTCTTTTCCCTTCCTCCTGTATGTCTCCATGTGTCTCACTGAAGATATTTTTTTATTCAAAGGGCAGCCGAAGACACTCTTTAATTTCAACAGCTTTTTATTTTAAGAGTTTACAGAGAAATATAAGAAAGTAAGTCACGAATGCTAAAGGTGTTGATCAACAGGTTGCATCTAATTGATAGAATTACAGCACACAGGTTGCCTACTCAGTCTGTTCCCACTATGATTACATGTTTCTATTTAAATTTTATTTTATATGTGTAGCATAAGAACATTAGCATTGCCTTATACAACAAATGTACCATCTTCCTTGTAAGATGTAAAAGGCTACTACATAATCTTGGTCTACATCAGTGGTAGTCAACCTGGTCCCTACCACCCACTAGTGGGCGTTCCAGCTTCCATGGTGGGCGGTAGGGGTTTTGTCCGATACTGAAGCACTTTCCTTTTTTTTAGATTTAATTAACTTTTTAAAAAATGTCATAGCATTATTTAAAAACATTTTCATTAGGTTTTCATAAAATCATCATTACTGTGGGACCGGTGGGCAGTTAGAAAATTTTACTACTAACAGAGATACAAAAGTGGGCGGTAGGTATAAAAAAGTTGACTACCCCATGGTCTACATGGTGATTTACATATCACTACTTGTACAGCAAGTTGTTGGGTAACAAAGTGGTAGGCAGGGGTTGTTCAGTATTATTTGAAAAAGTTTTTATTGTGATACTGAAAAAGAAAGGTCAATTTTAATGTTTTGCTTTCTCTTAAGTTTTTACTATGTAAACCATCTTGAGATGTTCTTGAAAAGTGGTTAGGATGTTGAAATTGCCTTCAAAATTTTTAGGGTTACTGTTCTTGTTGCTAAAGAAGATTAACAATTTTTAATGTTAGCAACATCTCAAAATTTAAATATTTTTCAACTGCAAAGGCATTTGCACCAATATAATGCAGCGAAGTTTCTATAATAATTAAAATAAACATGTGACAGATATCAAATTGAAAAGTACAACATCAGCAGGGACAACATTATCATTTAAAATTACTTTGCCAATAAACAAAGTTCCAACAGGTTGTAAAGTACTGGGATGCTGGATGTTATGTAATATAAATTGACCTCATTATTTAAATATAAATGCTCGGTATTAAGTGACAAGTTAATGATCATGTTACTAGGAAACTTTTAAATTATAATCCAATACCATCCTAAAGCAATGTGAACTTTTTGACTGTATAAGAACCCTGAGAATACAACAGCTTTTTATGAAATAGGATACAAAATGGCTAGGAATTTTTTGTGGAAATATCATTACCTATCAAATTCTGGGAGAGGAGATAGAGCATATTTCTTACTCAGATAAAGGAATCAAAAGTTTACAGCAAAATATTTTTTTATTGTACTTCAAATAATTTGGTCCAACATCAGGTTTCTTTAGTATTTTATGGTACCACAATTAGGTAACAGCTGATATTTTTGGATAATCCAGAACACATTAAATATTTGGGATGAAGCTTTTGACCATCATCCTGCTTTTTCGTTGTAACAATTTCCAGGTATGAGGCATTCAGTATTATGTAAACAAATGATGCACATATGGATAAAAGTTAAACTAGTCATGATTCCTAGGGAAATTGTATTATAAAATAGAGGAATTATATAAAAAATGCAAATTAAGTACATTTTCAGTAAAATCAGTAAAATTAAAGAAGAAGCCTAAATCCAGTACCAATGGCTGTTGCAAATTTTGATTTCAACAAATATATCCAGTATGTTTAAGAGGAGAAAACATTTCAAGAACAATTAAACTTGTCAGTTCTAAACATTATAACCTATGTCCTAAACATATCAAAAGATCTGATTATTGCTTGTTATTCCAGTTACATAAAATTGCAGGTACTCTTCAATTTACAACCACAATTGAGCCCAAAACCTCTGTTGCTAAGCAAGACAGTTGTTAAGTGAGTTTTCTCTCTTTTATGACCTTTCTTGCCACAATTGTTAAGTAAATCACTGCAGTTGTTAACTTAGTAACACAGTTATTAAACGAATCTGGCTTCCCCATTGGCTTTGCTTGTCAGAAGAGCTAAAAATGAACCCAGGACATTGCAACTGTCATAAATGCATGTCAGTAACCAAGCGGCCAAGTTTTGATCATGTGACCACGTGGCAGTAAGTGTGAAAATGATCATAAATAACTTTTTTCCACGCTGCTGTAACTTTGAACAGTTGCTAAATGAATGGTTGTAAGTTGAAGACTACCTGTACACTCTGTGTGTGTGTACGCGCCCGTGTGTGCGTGCCCCCTCACCTTATACCTATGTTCAACCTCCATCTAAACTTAGCAGAGTATTTTACATTTATAATCACTGCCAGGAAAGATCTACTTAGAGTGTTGATCTGGTTTGGTTTAGTGGTTAAGACACCAGGTTAGAAAGCAGAAGACCATGAGTTCAAATCCTGACTTAGCCATAAAAGCCAGCTGGGTGACTTTGGGTCAGTCATACACTTTCTCTCTCAGCTTACCTCACAAGATTTCTGTTGTGAGCAAAATAGGAAAAGGAAGGTCTGTGGGATATGTTCACCTCCTTACGTTATTGGTAAAAATAAAGGCAGGATACAAATAAATTAAAAAAAATATTGTTGACAAATCCCTTCTCTACCATAAATCTTTGGTGATATCCCCATAGCCATTCTCTTTCAGTGCAACACCTTAGAAAGTCATTCGAAAGGCAAAGATATGATCTCTTCTGCCTTTGGTTGGAAACAGTAAAAAAAGAAATACACTGCAGATAATCTTGTTCATAGAAAATAATAACACAAGTATGCTGTAGTCAGTTAAGGAATAGAACTATTTGTCCTCAAAATCTGGATGGTCACTGCAAAATATCAATTCTTGGCTATCACCTAGTTGTCACCTGGAATTTGCACTTCACAAATATCGGGCATAACCCTATTATAGGGAAGTGCAGCATTAGACTTCTCTTTCGTAAAATACCAGATGATCATGGTCAGTGCTAACTCCTTATTTTGTGTATGTTTCATTCAAGCCTTCAAAACAGCTGATATCTCTGTAGGCAGATGCGCTATTGGCAGTGCAATGGAAATTTTAGTGGAGCAACAAACAATGGTATTTTAGAAAGGTTCTCTCAAATGGTTGCCATATGCCATGTGATAAAAAGCCCTTGGCTTAGTGTGCAAGTGGAATTCCACTCTCCCTTCCTTCCTAGCATACATGTCCATGGAACTGACCCACTTTTGAATAAGGTGGGTGCTATATTTCTATAAGGTGCTATATTTCCAGTATTGTTTATATTTTGATGGACGGGTGTTTTTGGATAAACAGCCCTCCTCCTAGGATATCTCTTCAGAAAAAAAGAATACATGGAGTAATACTTCGAATATTATTCAAATATGAATCTTGCTTAGACTTTGGAAATTATTCCTAAGAAATAGTGCATTCCTGTCTATATGTATGCTCCCAATTATATTCATAACTGAATATAATTGATCGTATTCAAAGATAAGTAAATGTACATGGTATACATGGTATAGAGACCGCCTCCTGCCGATTACCTCCCAAAGACCCATTAGATCCCACAGATTAGGCCTCCTCCGAATTCCATCGGCCGGCCAATGTCGGCTGGCAACCACCCGGAGGAGAGCCTTCTCTGTGGCTGATCTGGCCCCTTGGAACGATCTCCCTGTGGAGATTTGGACCCTCACCACCCTTCAGGCTTTCCGTAAAGCCGTCAAGACCTGGCTGTTCTAGCAGGCCTGGGGCTGCTGAGTCCCATCCCCTACTCGAATGGGTATGCATGTTGTTTGTTTTTGTTGTGGTTTTCCTTTTTGTATTGTCCTCCCGCCCCTCCCTTGGTTTTGTTAGCCGCCCTGAGTGCCTCGGGAATAGGGCGGCATAGAAGTTGAATAAAACCTTCAAACCTTCAAAATCGGTGCTGAAACATTAAAAACATGCTGTGCAGCAGCAAATAATTAACATGATAAACATTTGAACAATACACGAGGCTTGAAAAACAATAATACTCAGTAAGCCATACAGTTGCTGTATTTAAAATACAAGACAGGAATGGCTTTCTTTAACCTTCGCTACCAGTTTGGATTGGGAGTGTGCGCACACACAGAATCTTATGCACATGCGCAGAGTGTCCGTGATGACATCTGGGCAGGTGGGTGGAGCCTCCCGCCACCGCCACTACCGGTTTGCCCAAATCAGGGCAAACTGGCAGAATACCACCGTTGATACAAATTACATTGAAGGGTTAACATACGCAAATTAGTAGGGTGGGGGGCACAGACAAGTACCCATTAGGCCCATGAGTTAAGACAGCCCTGAGATCATGTAGACAAATCACCTGTCTGACATAAACAACACAAAATCGGGAAAATAATCGGCTAAAAACTAAATTAAAGGTGACCATTCAATCCTCCTGCAAAAATAATTTCCTGTTAATTCAGTTTGAGATTAAGATATGAAGCTTACACATAAAATGTAGATTTCTCTGCTCTTCCTCTAAGGTTCTGTTCCTGAAAATCTGGTCTTTTTTAAAAAAAATTAAATTTGTGTGCCAGCTTTCAAAATGGAGTTTTGCTGGGGCAGCTTATTACACAGTTCAGGACTGACCCACAATATCTTCCAGCCATTCCTTTGCCAATCAGGATTCCAGCTCACATAGGAAAAACTATGTAAAAGCTCCTTCAATACAATGCCCATCCTCAGGGTGCAGACATAGCGAGTAGGGTAAGGTGTTGTGTGAAATCTTTAATTTTCATCTACAAAATGGGTTTATGAGGTGGAGCTATGGTGAGGAACTCTGTCCTGCCAGAAGAACATGCTTCCTATAGATCAGTGTTTCTCAACCTTAGCAACTTGAAGATGTCCGGACTTCAACTCCCAGAATTCCCCAGCCAGCAAATGCTGGCTGGGGAATTCTGGGAGTTGAAGTCCGGACATCTTCAAGTTGCCAAGGTTGAGAAACACTGCTATAGATGCAGTCCTCATGCCCACAATATCCTTTTGCTTTTCACACTTAGTAAGGGCTACCCAAATGATGCTGGCCTACAGCAAAAAGATCTACAGACCACGTCAGGAAGGCCAGAAAATTTGGCAGCTATAATGCTGCAGAATCAGGCCACAGTTCTCCAACCCTCTGTTTGAGATTCCAACAAATAAATTATCCAATTCTTTTTTTTGTTTTTTGCAGGCAGTATCATAATTATATACTGCCATGTGTTGGTTACAAATATGAGCCAGGATGAAAGCGTTGGTTAGGAATATGAGCCAGGATGAAAACCAGTGACATGTGGAATTGAAGCAAATCCTTTCTCTAGATGATGTCAGGTTAAATTATCACCCTTGTCCTTTCTGGAGGTACAGAAAGAAAGCAGCTCATCTGAACATAGCCTATAATATAATAATGCAGGTTGTTACCCTCCAATTATTTATACAAATTGTTTCTCTCACAAAGCCGATTTGAACGACACTTCGTTTGAGGATTACAGCCTTAACTACAATAGTAAGCATATTGTTTGTGGTGTGTCATTTGAAGTCCTCGTTCTCCTTCTCGCTCTAGGCATGCCATATTTATAACCTTTTCATTCTTTTAATGAAAAAAAAAAAGAAACAAAATTCCAGTAATATTGTCTGTGGGAAGCTAGCAGTTTAAACATGGCTGAATGAAACTGAATAGAGTAGAAAAATAACGTTTTCGTGTTGTTCTTCTGCTATGCGCACAGATAGCACAGGGTTGGTTCGGCATCCAGAATGTGTGCCTGTGTGTGTGGGGTACACTTTGGCTGCATGCAACTAGCACTTCCCACATTCCCCAGCCATCCCTGCCAATGTGAATCTTGTATAACCAGGAATAGATCTGTGGGTCAAGGCTAAGGGAGTTCAGGTTACAAGAACTAGAATACAGCAGAAGACAGATTAATTCAGGAACAGCTAAGATTCAACTGAGCAGTTTTAGATTATATTGCTATTGCTGCCCGTTCCACTCTTTGGTCTCTTCATCCAGGGAAACAATTCACAAATTCTATGGTACATTGCCGGATAGGTTATACCTCTAACAGTATGTGGGGATAACCTTGGGACAGGTAGACAAAGCCTGCAGTACTTTCAAACTTGCAAGATTTGGTTAATGTAACCTTAAAATAAGTTAGAGCTTTTCCTTCTACATAATTGATAGAAGAGAATATTTGTAACTCAGGCTTCAACTATGGGGGTCCTTGGTGCTCTCTGAACTTGGTGGTTTTCTTGCAGACATTTCATTAGCAAACTAAGTAGCTAATGCATTGATGATGTTACCTAGTTTGGTAATGAAATTTCTGCAAGAAAACCACTAAGCTCAGAAGTACCAAGGGCCATACTTCTAATTATGCTCCTTGTCTGGTCTATCTTGCAAGTCTTATATCAATCTTGCAAGTCTGAAAGTACATTCCCCCCACCTTGCGTATACAGTCTAATTAACTAGGGAGGGTCCCTTCTGACAAGCTTGCCATGTTATGCACACTCCCAGTTTTGGCTTATGGTCAGTAATTAATATACATAGGATAAAAAGCTGGACACTGTTATTTATTTCAAGATACTTTATTTAGGCTCATTTTTCTGTTCTGTTCCGTTCCGTTCTAGTCTGCTCTTCTCCATTACGCTCCACTCCGCTCTGCTGTGTTCTGCTCTACTCTATTCTAATCCACGCTTCTCCACTCCACTCCACTCCATTCTATTCTTTCTCCAATATATAGTATATTCCTATAATGTGTTCCTGAGCAGGCTGGTGCCATTCTTCCTGTTTCTTGTCATTCAGGTACTTGTGTACAGTATATCATGTTCACATTGTATATAGAAACCTATAAAGAGCACAAGCTACATACATAAAATAAGAATTAGAATCTGTTCATAAATCTAAAAAGATCACTCTTGTATTTCAAAAATAATCCATTAACTCGGACAGTAGAAACCTGACAGTTCCGGGACACTGTCAAAATGACAAAGATTCTTTTGTACCACTGAAAATAAATTAGTTTCTCTTCTGCCAAAAATAATTTTGATCTTAGGTTTAGCTACACAACCCCCTGATACACTGAAGGAGAGAGCAGGGCTTTACATGATGAATTTAAAGTCTTGATTACACAATTACGTTGCACCAGGAACAAGCAAACTATGAAAGAGTTCAAGAGCCAAGGTGGCGCAGTGGTTAAATGCAGCACTGCAGGCTACTGCTAGATCAGCAGGTCAGCGGTTCAAATCTCACCGGCTCAGGGTTGACTCAGCCTTCCATCCTTCCGAGGTGGGTAAAATGAGGACCCAGATTGTTGGGGGCAATATGCTGACTCTCTGTAAACCGCTTAGAGAGGCCTGAAGGCCTATGAAGCGGTATATAAGTCTACTGCTATTGCTATTGCTATAAAATGGCAACAGAAGAAATGCTCAGAAAACAGCCTTTCAGCCTGGATTCCGTTAGTTCTCAAGGTCATGAAAGATCTTGCCTAATGGCTGGATGTAGTTTCTTTGCTGGAGAAATTTCAATTTTCCATTCTCTAGTCCTAAAAACTTTCACTGAAGTTGACTTTGGGTTTCATGATCAACTCAAGTCAGGTTTCAGGAACTGAAACAGGTCTCGGCAGAACAATACAGGCAAGGAGAAAATGGCAGCAGTTAAGGGAAAACATTTTTTTTTCTAATCCAGAGTTTATTGAATACACTGTGCATTAACTTCAAACAAAACAAACCATGATAGGCCTGAAGCAACATATGAATTTGTCTTGTTCCTACAGAGGAATCATCGTGCTTGGCAGACAGACAGAACCTTTTGAGTAACAATCAGCCAGAAGTGAAACAAAAAGATCTGAGAATTGTTGGATTCCAGAGGGAGCTTGGAGTTTTTCCCTATCATATACTTTGGTCAAGGCTTTGACTAAGCCTGGAATAAGCATGTGTAGGAATAGGAAAGTAGCACCCACCCAACTCCTCGAAAAATGAAATATTTTAGGAAATATTAAAAGGGCAGAATATTTCCCCTAAAAGGGAGGCAGAAACTCCTCTTCCCCACCTTTGTCAATGGGCTATTAAGGCCTGGGCCAGTCTAGTCTACATAACAAAGATTTACCTCCTTCAGGCAGAGCCATAATCGGAATCCCAAAGCCTTTTCATTACATCATCACCCAGCAAAAGTCCACCAAGCTTGGGACTCAGGACACCTACAGAGTTGCCCCATGGGAGTCTGACAACCAATCAGAATGCAAGCTCAAATTCAAAGCCCAACAGAGGGTATAAATCTCTCCCACACACACCTATGTGCCCTTTTTGCCCAGGACCTCAAACCATGTGGTCCTGTCCACCATTAAAACCATCTTTCCAAACAGCCACCTTTGTTTCCAGTGTCTTTCTCCCTAATTGGAACTGAACCCAGATGGATATTTCTTTCAACACATGTGATACCGGTCCTCGATTGCATTGCTCGTATGTGGTTGCTTTCTGGGTGCTGATTCTGAGGTACACCTTTATTTTCTGAGGAGCTCTGGGAGCTGGACACAATTTATGAAGACCACTGAAGAAAGACAAAGAATGAATCTGGCTGAATGTCAGCAAGAGCCCCGATTTGGTCCTGCCAAAGTAGAGATACATTGCTATTTCTCCATCTTGTTTTTGTCTGTAATTGTAGCTCCCCACCAGCCGTGTTTAGAGTGACGTGCGGAGGTTTGGATCACAGAATTATCTACACGGCTTTGGTGCGGTATATTCATGCTATCTGATGGACAAAGTCACTCAGATTCAGTTGGAGTTAGATTCCCATATCTTGTGGTTGAAAGGTGGTAGAATGGTAGACTCTCCAATAAAACTAAAGTTCTGTTGGTGGAAGAGAATTGATGTATGTAATCTCCAAAACTATCCCAGATCCATCAAAACTGAAAGAGAGAGACAGAGACAGAGAGAGCCGTAAAATAGTTACTTTGTGAAGAAAGATGCTCTCAGATCAAATCTTCTAAGATCAAATCAAATTTTCTACTTCGGGAGGGAGAGATCATTCCTAACACCATAGAATTATAACTGGTTTCCCCTTTCTTGTGCCTTCCAGATGTGCTTAGATACTTCCATAGTTTATTTAAATTGCAGATGTAGATTAAGTGATTTATGGTGAAGCACTTGGCTAGCTACCATATTGGGGAGGCTGTATTACAGCTGAAGTGTCTTTAGGACAGCACAGCAGCTAAATGAATATATTGATTAAAATTTATCTTGGGTCTCTCTCTCTCAGGAAAAGCCTGTAAAAAGAAAGTGGGGCTGTTAATAGTTATCCTTCTTCTCTTTTATATGCCAGATAAAAGTTAACAGACTGGAAACAGTCTTAGGTATATTGAAGATTAGTCTTCTCCACTTCCTTAGAAATTGAGTTTGCTTGTTTTAGATGCATAGTTTCCTAATAGGAGAGATTTATAATCTGGGAATGTCAAGTCAGTCCTTGGAGAGTGGTTCTGTCAGGTAAGTTTTAGTGCCCAGAATTTATTTTGCATGTTATTAGTGTTCCAATGTTAATAGCCCTTTGCAGGAACTGTAATCCTGCCCAATAGGACAGCATTGGTATCATATTTAGGACTGTGAGTGGCAGGAAACACCTTCCAAATTTCTGAAGCCGGATGTCTTATATAGTGTGAATATCAATTCCCAGCATTCTCGTCTGTGACGATCAAAGCCAGGGAATTCTGGGAATTGAAGTCCATATTTTAGAGTCCATATTTAGAGTAGACCAAAGTGGGGAAACTTGAGGCTGAACCTGAGGTTTAATATCCCTTATCTTCTACTCAGTACAAGTTTTATCACTAGCATGTAATTTACTGGTTGCAAGAGACTAAGACTCTGGTTACTGTCAAGAGGACTTTAATAATGTCTTGGCTTGATTTTTATAGAGTGCTTAATACAAGCTCTCCTTGGACTTCAAAAGAAAATATATTTACTATCCTTGTTCACAGAGCACAAAATCAAAAATTCAGGAATACACTCATATTTAACAATGTATTCAGATCCAAAACTACTTGACATCAATATTTGTAATGTACCAGCAACAACAGCATAAAAAAGACCACAAAATAGCAATAACAGAGACTCATATATCGTTTAATAGTACTTTTACAGCCCTCCCTAAGCGGATTACAGTGTCAGCATATTGCCCCCAACAATGTAGGTCGGTGATGGCAAACCTTTTTTGGCTGCCGTGCCAAAAGCGGGGGAAGCTTAGGGGGGTCATACGCCAGCATTCCACACTCATAATGCTATGTGCGCGACACCCCCAGTATATGCGCATGCACGCGATCAGCAACCTCTCGTACTTTTGCCGCGGTTTTTTCACCCTCCGCAGGCTCCAGAAGCTTTCTAAGAGCCTGGGGAGGGCAAAAACAGCCTCCCCTCCCCCCCCAAATGCCCTCCGGAGGCCCCAGGAGCTTCCCTGAAGCCTCCAGAGGGTGAAAATTGGACCTACATGGAACCCGGAAGTTCGGGAATGGTGACTTCTGGTTTGTCCATAGGGCCGATTTTTGACCTCCGGAGCCTTCAGGAAGGTTCCCTGAAGGCTCTGAAGGTCAAAAATCGGCCCTATGGGAAACCCGGAAGTCAATTCTGGTTTGCTCATAGGGCCAGTTTTTGCCCTCCGGAGCCTTCAGGGAAGCCTCCTGAAGGCTCTGGAGGGTGAGAAATGGCCCTAGGGCCAATCCAGTTTGTCCGTAGGGCTGTTTTTTTTTTTGCCATCCAGAGCCTTTAGGGAAGCCTCCTGAAGGCTCCGGAGGGCGAAATATGGTCCTATGAGCAGACTGGAGTCTGTTCCTGAAGTTCCAGTTTGCCCGTAGGTCTGGTTTTTCAGGCTTTGGAAGCTTCAGGGAAGCCTCTGGAGGGTGAAAAACGACCTCAAAAGAAGGCCGAAGTCAGCTGGCCAGCGTGTGCATGCGCGCTGGTCAGCTGATAGGGCAACGCCTCACGTGCCCTGACAAATGGCTCCGCATGCCACCTTTGGCACACATGCGATAGGTTCGCCATCACGGATCTAGGTCCACATTTTACCCACCTCAGAAGGATGGAAGGCTGAGTCAACCTTGAGCTGAGATTTGAACTGCTAAACTGCAGCTAGCGATCAGCTGAAGTAGCCTGCAGTACTGCACTCTAACCATTGTGCCACCTTGGCTCTTAAAAGCCTCACACTGTTAAAGTAAAACAAAACAGAACAAAATCAACAGAATGTCCTAGAATGTAGACAAGGGAAATAAGCAATCCTCTTAAATCTGCATAGAAAATTAAAACATAGAAATTTATAGGTTATTCAATCATACATGTTGCAGAATCCGCATTGACAAGATGGTGCTTTAAATCTACCTACCATGACTGTCGTACAAGGGTCCCTCCCCCAATTTTGAGGCATGGAAACAATTAATACTGTATTGCAAGTCCTACTGATTTGGTTAGCCTTGATACATTTAGCTGACTCTCATTTGAAGTTGCGTTGCAAAAGCAAACACATCATGTGAATCTTATCTTGACACTATGTGCTATGTTTTCATTGAAAATATTATGGAACCAGAAATGGAAAAGTATCCCACTTTTAAAATTCCTACTCAGATTTAATGCTTTATGCCCTCCAATTTTCAATATTTTAAAAGATCTTATTTATTTATTTGATGGGAAGGAAAATTCCGGTTTCCTTGTTTGTTTTTCAGTGATCTGCAGCTACTTTGGCTTCCCGTAGGTCAATTAAATCTCCAGGGAATTTTTCTCATTTTCTCAATACAGGTAGTCGTCAACTTACAACAGTTTGTTCAATGGCCATTCAAGGTTACAGCACTGAAAAATGTGACTTACGACCATTTTTCACAGTTACAATCTTTGAGGCATCTACATGATCATGTGATCAAAATTTCGGATGCTTGCCAATTGGTTCATATTTATGACCCTTGCTGTGTCCCAAGGTCATGTGATCACCTTTTGCAACCTTCCAACAAGTCAAGTCAATGAGGAAGTCAGCTACACTTAACAACCGGTTACTAACTCAGCAACTGCAGTCATTCTCTTAACAACTGTGGCAAGAAAGGTCGTAAAATGGGACAAAATTCACTTAACAAATGTCCCACTTAGCAACAGAAAATCTGGGCTCAGTTGTGGTCGTAAGTCGAGGATTACCTGTAGTGGGAGAGATTTGTAATCAACAGGACAACAGTCCAAAATCTCATAGTAACAAGGTTCAAAAATTCCACCAGTGGAGAGTCTACAGAAATTCAAAAGTGCTGTAGAGAACAAGAAAGAAAACCAGAAGATTTTTTTTCACTTAGAGTAAAAAAAAAACCATTTTATTTAGGAAATAATATGATATTTTTGGTATAGAAACAATTAAACAATTCTCACTTTGCTTCACCAGGCATTGTGTTTCCTGGCTGAATTTATCCATTTTATAAACAAAAGATAAATGGAATGACAAAGGTATGGACCCTGCTGCTCTAAGCCACCCAGAAATGGAGAAAGGATGCAAAATAAAAACCAGAGAGAACACACACACACACACACACATATATATATATCCTTTTGGTTCCACACTGCAGCTTAATGTCTTCGCTTATATTTAAATAGTCATTTTGGATGACTGCCGCAGCACAATGGTTTGGATTTGTTTATACTCTGTATTTTATTCCAGAAGAGGTTCGGCTTGATACTGCATGAAGAGCAAACATATACTCAAAAGAAATTGTTTTAAGTAAAATCGAAGCAAGTATTTGGAGGGGCAGATTCAGAGGTGGGCTGCTGCCGGTTTGGACCAGTTCAGGCAAACCGGTAGTTCTGACTAGCGGCTGGGCCCGCCCACCTGCCCTGACGCTATCCCATCCTATATAATCACCAGTTTCTTGATGCTGCAAACACGCTTGTATTTTCGGTTCTGGGCGAACCGGTTGTTACAATATATGTGATGCCCACCTCTGGACACATTCAAGGAATTTGATGACTGTATTTTGAAAGGTGCTTTATCCATTTCCTGGTATTTTATTCCAGGAAAAATTAGACTTGATGCTGCATGAAGAGCAAATGTTCAGTAAAAGAAATAGTTTTATGTAATACAAGCAACTAAGCTATTGAGACATGGTGAATGTTTATCTAGTGAACAAAGAACTTGAAAGAAATATAGCATCCCTGTGTGTGCACCACAATACTCTATACATTAAATCCAGTTATTCTTCTAGAGAATATTTAAGTACTCCATTGCTGCTTGTAATTTTTGGAGGTTCAATGGTATTTTTATGCCTACAACAATTTATTCTAGAAAATGCTTTTCTGTCACTTGGTCTTTTTCAGAGACAATATATGTAGAACCAGCAGAAAGGACTGGTTTTGAACCAACAGTTCAGATCAGGGTTGAACTGTGGAGCCCTTGGTGATCTCTAAGCTTGGTTGTTTGCTTCCAGATGTTTCATTACTTGACAATGTAACTAATGCCTTCAGTGTTAGAAGTGTGTGTGAATTGCTTTCTGTTTATACGGACAGCATTTTGGTGTATGTGTTGGTGGTAGTGATGGATGTTTTCTCCATGGTAGCTCTTTGGTTAGGCTGTTATTTACTGCCTAGGGGTAATCTTGGTATTAATCGCTAGTTGTCTAGTAATTGAGTGCTGGCTTATGTATGGATCTAGGCCACACCTTTGTCATAATAGAAAAAAGAACAATTAAGAAGACACATGAAGAAATCAATATCTTCAGAGGAATAAGATTCTCTTTGGGAAGGAGAAAAAGCAGAACACTACCCTTCCTAGATATCCCTATCGGCAGAGAAAATGGTAGCAGATTAGAAACTCAAATGTACTGAAAAACTACCCACACTAAAAAAAGTGCTCCACCACCAAAGTAACAACCCAAACTCCCACAAGAAGAGCTGTGTAAGAACATTATACAACTATGAAAAAGATAACACTGCCAAACATCAAAAATATCTCAGAACCAAATAACAGAATATTACAAGCACATAGCAATAGCAGTTAGACTTATATACCGCTTCATAGGGCTTTCAGCCCTCTCTAAGCGGTTTACAGAGCCAGCATATTGCCCCCAACAACAATCCAGGTCCTCATTTTACCCACCTCGGAAGGATGGAAGGCTGAGTCAACCCTGAGCCCGTGAGATTTGAACAGCCGAACTGCAGAACTGCAGTCAGCTGAAGTAGCCTGCAGTGCTGCATTTAACCACTGCGCCACCTCGGCTCTTGGCATCATCATAGCTCATAAACTAAAGCAATCAAAGCCTTCTGAAATATTTTAAGTAAACTAAAAGACCCAATAGCCCAAGAAGAAAAAAACAGTAGTTATCTAAAACATACAGTGTAAGGTCTGTAACAGCCACTATGTAAGACAATAGGCAGAAGACTAGCAGGAGCGCATCCATGAACACCAACTAGCAGTCAGAAGACACAATAAAAATGCCTTAATTTCACAACACATGGACAGAATTAACCATAGTTTCAATTGGGAAACTGTAAGTTTCCTAGAGCAAGTTAAATCCAAATACGTTAGGGAGTTCCTAGAAGCAGACAAATCAGCCATCAACAGGCACATAGAGGTAAACAACATTTATATGCCACTCAAAAGAGATAATTTATATAGCTAAAAAAGAAACCAAAACACCACAATACTTCCTCACCAGACAACACCCAGACAAGCAGAGATTAACACCAGGATTAGTACTAGTCAAGCAGTAAACCACACCACAGTCAAGGAACTACCAACTCAGACAAACAATCAAGCAGTACACAACAGGTCAATCAAGGAATTACCAAGAACACTCCCACCAACACTGACACGGCAAGCTACTGCACATAACCAATAAGTAAACCTACTCCCTTCTAGCACTGAAACTGTTACCTAGTCTGATAACAAACTGTCTGCAAGCAGCCAACCAAACTCAGAGACCACCAAGGGCTCTACATGATGTTTAGTGTCATATTTTTTCATATCATTAATATGACATTTTCTAAGAGGATATTAAAAAAAAAAACACCCGAACTTGTATGTTTGTGTGTTTCTCTCTGTGTCTGTATTTCTCCAGAAAATATTAATTTATAAACTCTCATCTTTATTTCATATACCAAACTCAGATTAATCTTCAGAAGATGTCAGCCAAATAATGTCTGAAATGGAGTATGCTTATCATTTCCAAAGCTTGCTCCTTTCTTGTGCGGAATAAATATCTTATCACTATATTTTAAATATTGAATATACAAACAGAAAAAGAAATTTCCTATTGGGCCAGCAGCTGGGCTCAAGACTACCTAGACTCAAGTTTCATCACCAGGTAAATATGAGTTAAGCCATGTCCCTCTTCTGAGAAAATACCAGGTTTCCCCAAAAATAAGACAGGGTCTTATTTTCTTTTGACCCCTGAAATAAGCACTTGGCCTTATTTTCAGGGAGGTTTTATTATTTTTGAGGTGCAAGAGGAGGTCTTACTATTTTTGAGGTGCAAGAGGCGCCGAGTGTGGTCACCTCATGGCTGCTGCTGTGTTGCAATATTTTCAGGGCAGGGTTTATTTTAGCGCATGCGCTCAAAAGCCTGATTGAGCTTATTATCCAGGGATGTCTTATTTTCGGAGAAACAGGGTGTTCATACACACTGGAAAAGTAAATAAATAGGGCAGCATTTCCGTTTGCCTTGTATTTTTCCTCCACGTTGTAGTAGAAATCCAGAGAAGGAAAGACTAAGCAAAAGAGAGATTATTATTGTTAAGTTTTCTGAAAAGTGGTTCAAAAAACTTCCAGAAACTTGATGCTAATTTTAATTTTACACTTTGTTTTTAAACACACACACACATGCACATATGCACATCAGCATTCTAAATGTGGCCACTATTGTTCCCTATAATTGAAATGTCTTGCAGCTTCTGCTTCATTTTATTGAAAAAAAAAAGATCAGGAGAAGATTAAAAAGACATAGTAAATTTAACAGATGTCTCATCTTACGGGGTGAGGATTTGATATTTCCATTTAAAGAAAATGATAAATTATATTGAAGATACAACCCTTCATCTTTGGACAATGTGGCTCATCACTGTAGGCTTCATACCTTAAGCTTGGTTTAAACCTGTCAACAACTGTGTGTAAGTGTCAATGCGTACCTACACTGCAAAGGGGTTGATGGGTAAATGTAGGTTGCAGACAGGCCAATGTACAAACCTCCCAAATCTCAACTATGCATTGTGTGGAGTTGTGTGTCCTGCATGCTAATTGGTTGATCTGGCTTCCTGGGATTCAGCAACTATTCAGGAGAACCGGTTGTTAATTTTCTAAGCAGTTTGGAGAACCGGTTGTTAGAAGAAATCTCCTTTTGTTTTTTCCACTTTACAGGGCTAATCCTGTAAGGAAGGCAGGAAGGAAACATTCTAGTGTTGTTTCTAGCCTAATCTTTATTGCCCTGCTTACAGAAACTGCCTCTCTGGTTAACCCTTATTACCTTGTAACAGCTAAGGCGAAGCACTCATTGATGTGAATGACGTTGAGTTGGCCACACCCACATGGTCACATGATCCCTGAGCCAAGCCTACCCAATTGGTCATTAGGGCAGAGAACCAGTTGTTAAATTATTTGAATCTCACCACTGGTAGAAGGCCAGGCATGTTCAAATGACTTTATCATTTGCAGAAGTATAAATGAAACAGCTGGGCAACCATCTTCAAATGATAGACACATACGTTATCCGACATGAAGTGATGCAGAAATATAACTCAAGCCTTAGACTGAGGGATCTTTTAGGAAGCATGGAAATCAAGAACTCTTTGTGAGTAGCAGGCAAAATCCTAGGTGACTCCAAAGAAGAGATACAAGGGAAGATCTTGCAGGGGGAAAAAATGACAATTTAAGGGAGGACAGGTGGTTCATATGCATACACACACATATCTTCAAAAATGACTAGTGTTTGCCAGAGAGGGTAGGTTATGAACATATTGTATACAGAGAACAGATTGCTGGGATTGGTGAGGGCAGGAAAGAGAGCAAAACCTCTGATACCATCTGGTCCTCTGAAAAACTTACACGCCTCTCTATAAATTGAAATGTTGTAGAGGACAAAAGCCAAAATGCTCTTTTTGGTCAATCTGACACGAAGCAACTCACACCTAGCACGCGCACGGTACTTCTGAGCTTTTTAACATATTAGCAGATACTAGCCTACAATCCATAGCACACCAACATAAAGTCCATGTGTATTATTATTTCTCCCAGATTGTATATCGGCTGAGGCTGAGAACTAAAATCTAGCCTAAGGTTTCCTAGTGAACTGATGACAGAACCAGAGGCAAAATTTGGGGAGAAGATGAATCTGAGCTCTTAGCTGCTGTACTATATAGTCAGCTGTATAACAACTGTACTCTATGTGTGATCTTTTTTCCCCCCATTCTTCCATAACACTGAAGTGGGCTTACATGTCAGTCACCTTTCTGATTTGATTTTGTGGTTAGTGACACAGACAACATCATCTTCTCATCAAAGGCTCATAGACAAGAAAAGATGGAGCTTCGTTGTATAAGTTGAACTTTTCTCCTCTTTCTTTGTGAAGGAGACCAGTCTTGCCCTGATCACTGGTGCATTAGCAATGTCTGCAAAGCTTATTGTGTGATTTACTAGACCTCTGATTGTAAATCCCTCACATTCAGGATCTTTCGTTTCAAATTATATCTGGAGAGGGCGTTGTTTGTTTTCTTTCTGTAAAATAAAGAAAACCCACTTTCATATGCATATTTCACCATTTCCATTTGGAAACTGTATTCTCTGCAACATACCTCGAAAAAAGCTGTGATGCAGTGGTCAGAATGCAGTATTGCAGGCTAATTCTGCCGGCTGCCAGGAGTTCGATCCTGACTGGCTCAAGGTTGACTCAGCCTTCTATCCTTCCGAGGTTGGTAAAATAAGGACCCTGTTTGTTGGGGGCAAAATGCTGACTCTTTAAATCAGTTAGAGAGAGCTGCAGATCACTGTGAAATGGTATATACTGTAAGTCTAAATGCTACTGCTATTGATGGCAGCCACATGGTAGTATGTCTAACTCAAAGGGACATAGTAAGGGCAGCCACCCCCCCAAAAAAGGAATAAAAATGCTAATATGCCAATTGTGTCCTGTGTAGAATTTTCATCTATATTTGTATCTTTTTCACACTACCACCAGATCATGGCATATGTTAGACCTTAAATGCTTTAAAGGTGGACATTAGCAGAGATAGGATGGTGGCTCTAAACTCATAATGCAAGATATGATTGTCCTACTGCAGTTCTGGATTTATTGAGCTCAGACTTTCTTAACTTGGCATTGTTCAGATGAGACAAGTTACAACTCCAGCCAGCCCGATCATTTTATCCCCGGTGGGTCTTGCAACATAATGGTCTTGTGTCACAGAATGTTGCCTATGAGAATTCTTTCATAGGTTTCCTATCACCCATAGTCCCAAAGTTGGTGGTAGTTGGCCTTGGGGAGAGAGGGAGGGAGGCAGCTCAGCCTGGTTGTTTATTGTCTGTTAATGAAGAACATATGCATCTAAGAGGCATCCTGTACTCTGTCTTTGCATTGCAGCATGTTCCTCTGCCAAAAACACCTTGTTGTTGTATCCATTTCAATGTTAGATACCAATCAGCACAGCTGGATATTTTGCCCAAAGTAATAATGACATGGATATTCTAGCACAAACTGTCAAAATTCTCAATCATTATCCTGCACCTTTGCTTTTTTTAAAATGTATAAATAACATGATGAAAGGCAGAAGTGGGGACAGTTGTGCAGTTAATTGTGGTTCCTACTGATGGTTACCAAACTCCATCTGTTTCAGTATACCTTTGCCTTATCCTTAAGATTTATTAACTTCATAAGCAATTATAAACACAGTGATCTCAACTACTTGAACATCATGCTTGGCTGAAAAAAAACACGCCTTGAGGTCAGTCAACAACATTCTGGAATTTCAGAATAGCGCCTTCCTAGAATAATCTCCGTCAATCTCCTGTCCAACGTGCCAGAAATAACCTGAATCAAACAATCGGATGGTTACCACCTGTAATCTTGAAAAGCCTTTTCGGCTTCATAAGATGATTATCTATTGACAGAACTTTCTTCCCCAAATGAGTGTAATTGTTTATTTTTTAACTTGCTAAACTATTAACATAATTGTCATTATTTACTTTGATTGGGATCAATCGACCAACTAATTCCAACCAATTGGGATTGGTTGGAATATATGGGTCCTTAACCCACTGCTAACTTTCAATTTCTTCCCTACTTATTTGTTGACCATGCTGGCCAGAACTTAAACCAACTGGAGGACCACCAATTCTTCTGACCCAATCTAAGATGTTCAGGCAGAAGGATTGAAGTATCCACAGATCTTAGTGTATATAAGCATCTAGTGGCTGTATCTCTTATATCTGCTCTTACATTTACTCCCTCTCATGCTTTAGTTCAGGAAATGTACCAAGTGCATATGCACTAGATCAGTTTTCTCAAACGCAATATCCTGCAGATTTCACTCTGCTATTATATCTTGACCATGGAATATTCTACTTCTTAGGATGTCTAACTGCAATGAAAAATTTCCAGATGGAAATTTTCCAGTAGGAAAATTGAAGATTTTTCATTCAAACATATGATCCAGGGATGAAATGCTACCGGTTCGGATCGGTTCACTCGAACCGGTAGTAAAAAAATGCTACCAGTTCAGGCGAACGGTACACCGACAAAAGGGCGAATGACAAAACTGCGCCCGACTAAACCGCGGTGACAAAACCGCGTGTTCTAAAGCGCTGTGACGAATGAGCGCTGAATCGCGACGACAACAGCGCGGCGACAGAAGCGCACTGTAAAACTAAACCTAACCCTAAACCTAACCCTAAACGCTAACCCTAACCCTAAACGTAACCCTAAACGTAACCCTAAACCTAACCCTAAACCTAACCCTAAACCTAACCCTAAATCTAACCCTAAACCTAACCCTAAACCTAACCCTTATCTTAACTTAAATCGCTCTTCTGCCAACACGCTGTTGTAAATCGCCCTTCTGCGATGCGTTGTTGTCGGCGCGTTGATGACATCACGGTTTTAGCGACGTGGTTTAGTCGGGCGCGGTTTTGTCATTCGCCCTTTTGTTGGGTCATGCAGGAGAACCGGTATTTCCAACGATCAGCTGTGACACACAATTTATATTAACTAGAATCATCAGAATTCCTGCTTTCCAGCTAATCTAAATCATGTGGCACAGCGGATTCCCCCCTCCTGACTGTTTTACTTACATTTTCAGACTTAGAAGGCTTCAAAATATTCCTTTTTAGTGCTGTGTGGGCGTGCCTCAGGCGCGCATGCGCACAAAGTGAGCACTTGGTAGCAGACTCACTGAACTGGTAACAGACTTCAGAGGATTTCACCACTGGTATGATCCCATGTTTGGCAGCTGAGCCTATTTATTTTGAGATTTATCATGGTTTAACGAGACATGCATAGCCGCCAATTTTCCAGTACACATAGAACCCTCTGGGGAATGCTGGCTGGGGAATTCTGGGAGTTGAAGTCCGGACATCTTCAAGTTGCCAAGGTTGAGAAACACTGCTCTATTGGATTGTTTTTGCATTGGTCAGAATTATTGCCTAATTTTGCCTCTTCCCAATTTCCATAGACATTCAGTTGCTATTGCTTTATGCTATCATTTCTCTACTGAGCAGGAGAACACAGCCTCAGTTGCACAGTGTTTCCACAGTTTTGCAGTTTTGTATTTGTATTTGTATTTTATTATTTGTATGCCGCCCATACATGTCAAGAGGGGAGGGAACTCATCACCCCCAGGCCTGCCGGCAAAGCCAGGTTTTGACGGCTTTTCGGAAGGCCTGGAGAGAGGTGAGGGTCCGAATCCCTGCGGGGAGTTCATTCCAGAGGGCCAGAGCTGCCACAGAGAAGGCCCTCCCCCGGGTAATAGCCAGGTGGCATTGGCTGGTAGATGGCACCCGGACGAGGCCAACCCTGTGAGATCTAATGGGTCTGTGGGAGGTAATTGGCAGCAGGCGGTCTCTCAAGTACCCAGATCCAATACCATGAAGGGCTTTATAAGTTACGACTAGCACCTTGAAGCGTATCCGGAGACTGATCGGTAACCAGTGCAGCTCACGGAGGATAGGTGTAACGTGGGTGTACCGAGGTGCACCCACAATCGCTCCTTACATTCCTTACTGTGAATGGGCAGATGTTTTAAATGCTAAATGGAACTGTTCACAGAATGGGAGGAAACTGTATAGATGTCATTTTTTTGTATGTCCTATTGCTCAACTGCATGTGGTGTTGACTGCCTCATGGCAGTAAGGAAAGGAATGGATTGGATTGAAACAGGATGTGGTACAGGTAGTCCTCCACTTACAACCATTTCAGTTATAAGTCATGACAGTCACTAAGCAGGTCGCCAAGTGAGTTTGCCTGATTTTGTTACCCATTTTTTAGCAGTCATTAAAAAAAAATTCCACAGTCATTAAGCAAACACTATGATTGTTAAGCAAGCCCATTGTTCATTTTGGTGTTTTTTTTTTGCCAGAAAACAGAAATAAACACTGGTTTTTGGTTTTAACAAAGGGCATAAATTCTGGTCATCTAACTGTGGGGTGTTGCAATTGTGGGCCGGTTGCTGAGTGGCCAAAATGTCATGTGACCATGGGTGGTAGTCAGAGGTGGTATTCACTTACTTCCCCTACCGGTTCTCAAATGTGAGCGCACGCTCCCTGTCCGCGCGTGCGCTCAGACTTCTGTGCATGCACTTTGGCTTTAAAAAGGGCCTAAATAGGACAGCATAGAGCCGGGGCGTGTAGGCGGGTGGTGATTTCCACTCCCGGTGTGAGTGAACCGCTCTGAATTGGCAGAATAGCATCTCTGGTGGTAGTGGTAAATATCAGAACTTCGAATCTAAATTGTAAATAACTTTTTGGGAGTCTGTTGTAATTTCAGACAGTTATTAAATGGTCATAAGTCAAGGACTACCTGTAGTTTGGAAGAGACCTATGTCAAATTGGTTGGGTCCTAATTCTGAAAAGAGGGAATCAGATGAATCTCACAGAACTCTTCTGTACTTCTGGTGGCAAAGAGCTCATAATTAGTCCCTTCGTTAAAAAAAGAACAAAGCAAACTACTAATTAAGAAAACAAAAAGTATCTTAGAGGCAACTCAAAAAAAGGGCTGATTTGTCTGTTCTTAACACTCGGCTGACATTACGATAAAAGAAACCTCCGCCATCTACATGACTTGAAGGGTACACATAATAATAATAGTTGTTTCAATGATGGCCACATACTAAGATAATTCAATTGCAAATTTACATTCTATTTTCTTTATAACTTACTGTAAGTTTCCTTTTATAGGATTTGCCTAAGTTGAAAAGCAGCTAGTGCAGTGGTAGTCAACCTGGTCCCTACCGCCCACTAGTGGGCGTTCCAGCTTTCATGGTGGGCGGTAGGGGTTTTGTCCGATACTGAAGCACTTTCCTTTTTTAAAAAATTTAATTGATTTTTTTAAAAAAAATCATAGAATTATTTAAAAATTTTCATTAGGTTTTCCTAATGAAATCACCATTAGATCATCGGTAGATTTGGTGAACCGGTTCTACCGAACTGGTGCGAACTGGTAGGAACCCACCTCTGGCAGTAGGAGTTTTGTCTGATACTGAAGCATTTCCATTTTTTAAATTTAATTGACTTCCCCACTTTATAAATCACCATTACTGTGGAACCGATGGGTGGTTAGAAAATTTTATTACTAACAGAGATACAAAAGTGGGCGGTAGGTATAAAAAGGTTGACTACCCCTGTCGTAGAGCAACTCTTGGTGGCCAACAAAAAGACATGAAGACATAAAACTTGTTTATAAATATTATAATTAAAAACAAGAATACATTGATTAAAGAGTGCTAGCCAGCCCCATAGCTGCATGATCATCTATAAGCCCCAAGTGAGTCATCAGAGCAGGCAGTGAGCAGTTATAAAATTTTACTACTAACAGAGATACAAAAGTGGGCGGTAGGTATAAAAAGCTTGACTACCCCTGAGCTAGAGCGTCAGCCCCGGAAGCCATCTTTTTCCTTGGAGCTTTAGTCTTGCCACGTGTAGTGCCTGGGAAAACGGGAGGGGGAATAACAAGGAGTAGTGGAGGATTAGCCATAACAAATTCCTTTCTTTGCCTTTTGTAAGTGCTTGAAGACCTCGCTCTGATGACTCACTTGGGGCTTATAGATGATCATGCAGCTATGGGGCTGGGTAGCACTCTTTAATCAATGTATTCTTGTTTTTTATTATAATATTTATAAACAAGTTTTATGTCTTCATGTCTATTTGTTGGCCACCAAGAGTTGCTCTACGACAGGGGTAGTCAACCTTTTTATACCTACCGCCCACTTTTGTAAATAATAAAATTTTCTAACCACCCATCGGTTCCACAGTAATGGTGATTTATAAAGTAGGAAAGTCAATTAAATTTAAAAAACGGAAATGCTTCAGTATCAGACAAAACCCCTACTGCCAGAGGTGGGTTCCTACCAGTTCGCACCAGTTCGGTAGAACCGGTTCATCAAATCTACTGAACCGGTTAGAAGAGATTCCACCAGTGGACCCAGAAAGCAGGCCACACCTACAGAAGAGGTTCCAAAAATTTTTGAAACCCACCACTCACTCACACATACACACACACACACACACTCAAACACGCAGACAGACTCACACAGAGAGAGAAAGAGAAAGAAAGGAAGAAAGAAAGAAATAAAAAAATAAAAAAGAAAGAAAAGTGAGAGAGAGATGAAAGAAAAAAAGGAAAAAGGGACAGAGAGACAAAAGGAAGGAAAGAGAGAGAGAGAGGGAGGGAGAGAGAGAGAGAACACATGGCCGTCAAGCCACTCCCACCAGGTCACATGGCCGTCAAGCCACTCCCACAAAGGAGACCACACCCACAGAGTAGGTTCAAATTTTTTTTGAAACCCACCACTGCCTACCGCCCACCATGAAAGCTGGAACACCCACAAGTGGGCAGTAGGGACCAGGTTGACTACCACTGCTGTATGAGGAAGATGGGTGGCTTCCAAATATAATAAATAATTAATTAATTAAATAAATAAATAATTTAAATTTTTTGGGGGGAACTTTAGGAACTCATATAACCACCTGGCTAGAAAGAAAGATTTTTTTTTTTGAGGAGGCTAGATCCCAAAATGAAATCTGGTTATGGTAGTCTGGAGTGTGAACACTTAAAAGATATCTGGGATCTATTAACATTGTGACAAACATGGTGGAGAATTTCTGAAATCTATCTCAGGCTGCCTTATCGGGTTCTTATTGCTGAATAACTTTCCTGACTTTCCTGATCAGGTTGGCAATTAGTTTGGCCCAGATGAAGAGGAATATATAGAGACTTCTTATCTTTAAAAAAAAAAAAAGGTTGTGACAGACAATTTCTACCGCAGCTCTTGGATTTTGTATGTTTCAAGGTTCACTTTTCAGTCCTGATTCCCTTTGGGTTTGATTTGTATAAATACAGGTAGTCCTCAGCTTACAACACTTCATTCAGTGACCATTCAAAGCTACAATGGCAGTGAAAAAAGTGACTTATGACCGTTTTTCACACTTACCACCAATGGTCACATGATCCAAATTCAGACGCTTGGCAATTGGTTCATATTTATGATGGTTGCAGTGTCCTGGGGGGTCATTCCTTTTGCGAACTTCTAACAAACAAAGCCAATGGGAAAGCCAGATTCACTTAATAACCGCATTACTATTTTAGCAACTGCAGTGATTCACTTAACAACTGTGCTAAGAAAAGTCATGAAATGGGACGAAACTCAGGTAACAAATGTCTCAATTAGCAACAGACATTTTGGGCTTAATTGTGGTTGTACGTTGAGGAGTACCTGTACTGTAGATATCGATTATCCATTTCTGGTAGTTACCCAAATCATTCCCCTTGGACACAAAAGGAGAATAGAATATCACAAATGCATTTATGAGAATAGAAGCAAATGTAGTTGTTATGGAATTAATATTTGATTAGTTGGCCCAACAACAACAACAAAAGTAGAGGAAAGAAACAATTCTGATTCTTAACCACCACGAGATGAACAGTGGATCTGAATTGTCCCTCAACTTACAAAAGACACCTTTCCCTTTCCTCTTTATCCAAAATTATTTGCTAAAATTTAATTTGAATTGAAATGGGATAGAAAAAAAAACTCGAGCAACAATATACAGATTTTATATATATTGCAATTAAGTAAATATAATTTATTTCCAAAGGAAAAGGATGTTCCCTTGCTTCCCTGCCCTTCATTTTTAATAGAAACAGCTTAAATTTTCACAAAAGCTGCAGTAAAATCTTTTCTTTTTATTAATAAATTCATATTTCATTTTTGGAAGCCACTCTGTTTCATTGCCATACGATTCCTATTCACGCTTATCAGGTTACAGTTATGCAAAGTTAAAATATTATTATTAGTATTATCAGCATTCAATCTAAATGGGAAAGTAATTGAATTTAAACAGGAAATGCCCTCAATTTAAAGCCACAGGGGGAAATGATTAAATTTAATAAAAGGCAAAGTTGCTAAACACAGGCAGGCAGGAGTTTGTGCCGAGGTCTAAAATGAAAACTAACATTATGCTTATCCATGCTGTGGCTTAGTAATGCTGTGTGGAAAGTTTATCCTATTAGGCAGTCTTCTCTATCCTGGTGGCTTCTGTGTCAGCTGGAAATTGCATGAGTGGAAGCCCAGCACCTCTTGAGAATTCCCCAGGCCATAAGAGTAAAATGCAAAAACTCTGATCTAAATCTCTTTCCCTCTTTCTTACTCTTTGTCACAATAATATCAAGTTAATTTCCATCCAGAGGTGGGTTTCACATAATTTTACCACTGGTTCACCGTACACTGAAAATGTGAGCTTGCACCTTCCGTGAATGTGCTTTGCTCATATATGTGGCTTCCATGCATGCACGTGGCTAAATAGGACAGCATAGCACCAGAGTGGTTGGGCTGGCCCATCTGCAGGTCACCACTACTGGTTTGCTCGAACTGGTCCTAACTGGCTTAATACCACCACTGTTTCCATCCCTATAGTCTCTGTCCCCCTCCTCCTCCTCCCTCCTCCACCACCACCATCACCATCAACACCTCCTCCCTCTCCTCCTCCTGACAAATAATTACATCTATTTGCACTTCTGAATTCAGAAGTTTGCTGAATCAAGGCATTGTTATTTGCAGTCTCCTAGATCTTCCATTTTGTGGTTTTTCATAGCTATTTATTGAATGCTGTATTAATTAACTTCTCTTTTTTCTTCATTTTCTTTGATTCTGCAATTGCCATTCCCCCACCTCTCTTTTGATTGCTGAGACTCTTCTATATGTAAAAGGACTAAATCATAAAATGTGCAAAAAAATAATAAATTTAATTCCAGTCACAAGGGAGGATGGATGGATGAATGGATGGATGTATGGATGGATAGATATTAGAGAATATTCATATTAGCTGGATGTTTTTTTTTAATAGAAACAGGACAACTGTTTTTATATTTTGAATGTCTGTGGGAATATATTAAGAGACTTATAATTTCTAATGTCTACAACATACTGATTACATTATTTGCAAGCTGTAGCTTCTGCAGTTGGAAAAAATAGAAGCTATTTCATAATCATTCATAATAAATAAGAAATCATAACTAACTTCTAGTTAAAGCCAAAGTAGAAATCCAGAGATAAGTTCTGACTATTCAAGGCCAATCAATTAGAGAAATAGAACAACAGCAAAAGATAAAAACAAAGTTAATGTGGACAAGAGCAGCAAAGTAAAAAAAAATACAATGCAACAGCTCGATACTAGAAGCACTTTTCTGCTTTAAAAGGAAGGGGAAAAATTGCCTTTCACTGAACCAAATGAGAATCACGTAATTAAAAGTGATGTATTAGGCTGGAAGGGTAGAGATGTTATTTGGAATTTGACTTTTTTCCTGTAAATTGGAATTTATCAGTAGGTCAAAAGGTCACCTCATCTGTTTATAAAGTTGGCCACCAGAGGGAGACATATTTTACTGTTGGCTGACACAAAACAGATTCTATAAAACACTTTCAATGAACTCCAGGATTTTAGATAGTGAGAAACCATTCGGTATTGATGATCTATCTTAAATGTCCACCCTAAACAAAAAAGTGAGACTGCCTCTAAAACAAGTTTTTAAGTACGAGGCGTGAGGTAAAATGCAGAACGTTTATTTAACAGGTATGGAACAACTAACAGTTCAGAATGCGTGCGCTGGACAGCGCCGCCTGACAGCTATTTATACGGATAGCTGTCAGGCGGCCAGCCAATGAGAGAGCCGCGATTCTCCCGCCAGCAGCCAGCCACACCTGGACCAGTCAGGTTATTGCGAGGCGTGGCTTGGCTGCCGGCTGCGTCAGGAGGATGCAACACAAGTATTTTCTTCCTTCCCCTACTTCTTGTGCAATGAGATCTTGCCAGAAACGCTAATCCTTTTCATTCCATGTAACTGGCTGTCTGGGGGCTTGAGTGCCAAACTGGTAGGGGAAACAAGTGAGCATCCCCCACCCTTAAAGAAATAAAGCCATTTTAGATTTAGGAAGAGGAGGTGCTTGACAATGTCATATAATGTCACACTGAGCCAAGGTTGGAGTCCCCTCTTTTTATGGGTCCCTTACTGTGGTGGGATTCATTTTTTTTTTACTACTGGTTCTATGGGCGTGGCTTAGTGGGAGTGGTGTGGCTTTGTGGGCGTGGCAGAGGAAAGTCCCCATTCTCTTCCCACTCTACTAACCTGCTTTCCAGTTCCATTCTCCTGTTCAGGGCAACAAAAGAAGATCAGCTGAGAGGCAGCGCGGGGCGGGGGGTGGCCAGCCTATTTGCCAGTTCTCCAAACTACTCAAAATTTCCGCTACCGGTTCTCCAGAACCTATCAGAACTGGCTGAATACCGCCTCTGGTCCTAAGACAATTGCCCCAAATTGGTCTGTTCATTCCATAGGCAGAAAAAGGCTAACCTTTTCATGAAGGAAAAATCATCTTAATGGAGTGAACCACTGATCTGGCACATATTAAGCTGTCGTATTGGGATGAATTCTGCATGTATATTTTTTATTGTTGCCAATGTTTAACCTTTAATATAAAACAAATCAAAGTAGCATACTGGTTTAGTGCACCGTGTAATATAATATGCAATGAGAACTGAGCGATAATGGTTTTCATGTTGTGTCTTTTTAAATTTGTCGTGTTTTATCTGTTTTTAATTTCTCTTAACTTCTGTTTCTGTAAGCCGCCCGGGGTCCTTCGGGATTGGGCGGCCTATAAATTTAATAAACAGTTAAACAGATTTTGAATGACAACTTAACCTCTTACAAGGTTGAGTTACAACTCTGATTTTCCCCTTTTGGTCCCTTCACGATAGCCAGATCTGTAGCTTTTATCGTTTTGAGGGATGTTGTATATATTTTGCTGCTAATGGGAAGATATACTCTTATAAAATGGCTGCTAATGGGAACAAGGCAGGGTTCTTTTAATAAGAAGCAGTCTGGTGAGGTAATTTCTTGCCACTTCCTATAGCTTACCAAGAGGTTCTCTGTTGCTTAGCTTAGCCTTTTTAAAAAAAACAACAACAACCCCCACCTTTATTATTTTTATAAATATCTCAAGACAGTGAATATATAGTAGTACCTAATACTACTTTCTCCTCCTATTTTTTGTTGCTCTCAACAGCAACCCTGTCATGTGAATTGGGCTGAAACAGAGTGACTGGCCCAAAGTCAACTCCCTGCCTTTCATCCCTAAGGCAAGTTTAGAACTCACTGTCTCCCTGTTTGTGGTTGATGCCTTAACCGCACACCAAACTCTTAGCTTAGTGATTCTTCTGGGAAGGTTTTTCCGAACAAAATTTTGAGCTCCAGTCACTTACCATTTTTATTTTTAACTAGCCGATAACTTGGTGTTGCCTGGGTATTTATTTATAGGGGGGAAATGTCCAGACCAAACGTAATTTCTAATGTTGGATTTTCCCCCTTATCAGAGGGAGCCCCCTTGTGGAGTACTGTGAAGCTGTTATCATGATAACTCCACTGTACAGTAGAAGCCAGTATGGCAGTACGGCACAACAGGCTGTATCGTAACAGAGCACACACCCCAAGGTCTATTAGGAGTGTCTTATTCCCACAGTATTTTTTTCCAGAGAGTAAGTTATCTGTGTACCAAGTTTGGTTGAAATTGCTTGAAGCATTCCAGAGTTATGCTGGAACATACACACAACTATATCTATCTGTCTGTCTGTCTGTCTGTCTGTCTGTCTGTCTGTCTGTCTGTCTGTCTGTCTATCTGTCTATCTATCTATCTATCTATCTATCTATCTATCTATCTATCTATCTATCTCTCTGTATCTGTATCTGTATCTGTATCTGTATCTGTATCTGTATCTGTATCTGTATCTGTATCTGTATCTGTATCTGTATCTGTATCTGTATCTGTATCTGTATCTGTATCTGTATCTAGATAGATAGATAGATGGATAGATATAGATGTTGTGTTTGTGCTGATAAATAAATAAAGGGAGACTAGTATAGATCTATTTCAAGCTATTTAGCTCTCATCAGCTAGCCGTACCCTTACTGGGATTCGAACCTGGGCTGTATTGCATATTAGGCAGATGTATTAACCACTAAGCCACAGGCTGTCCTCCGTTATCAGCTGAGCCAGGGAGAAAGGTATATATTTAAAGTCACAACCCCTGGTATGCCCAAATATGGGAGGAAGGTCACTACTTCCATTCTCTGTCCATTGGCTCGTCATAAGAGACCATCCAGACAGAAACCCAATATTTTTACTGTTGCCTTTGTTACATTTGTGTTGTGTTTGTGCTGATAAATATATAGATAGAGATAGAGATAGAGATCGATAGAGATATAGATAGATATATAAAGATATAGAAGAAGATTGTCTGCAGGCAGTAGCAAAAATCAGATGGAGCAGATGGAGCTTAATGAATGCAAAGGGAACCTCAGAAGACACAGGGATGCTTATGGGTACCAACTTACTTACCTCTATATGTGTACAAAGCTCTCCCAGTTTCAAACCCATATATAGTAGGCATGTAGCACACACATTTATTGCACAGGATTTTAATTTTCTCTATCTGTTCTTAATCATGGAGCGGGTATTAATTCAAATTCAGGGTCATATAAATTTTGGATAGCTAGAGTATAGATCATCTTTCTTCAGTTAGGGAAGTGGATCCTATTTGTAAAGAAGGGGAAGGTAATATTTAGCCAGTTGGTCTAGTAATTAAGGCACCAGACGGTGAGTTCAAGTCCCACCTTAACCAAGAAAGGCCGTTTGGTGACTATGGGCCAGTCTCTGCCCAATTGGAATAATCTCAGAATCTCAGTCCAATACACCTCGCAGGGTTGTTGTTTGGGGGAGGGGGAATAGAAGAAGGAAGGAATATTACATACTTATGTTTACAGCCTTGAGTTGTTTGTAAAAATAATAGAGGCAGGATACAAACAAACAAACAAATAAATGTTAACCTACTCCTTTTTTTCCTTTCAACTCTTTTCTACAGGATCTGTAAACATCTGCAGTGGTGGGATTCAGCCAGTTCGCGCCTATTCGGGAGAACCGGTTGGTAACTTTCTAAGTAGTTCAGAGAACCGATTGTTGGAAGAAATCTCCTTTTGTTTTTTTCCACTTTACAGGACTAATCCTATAAGGAAAGCAGGAAGGAAACATTCTGGTGTTAGTTCTAGCCTAATCTTTATTCACCCGCTTACAGAAACTGCCTCTCCGATTAACCCTTATTACATTGTAACAGCTAAGGCGAAGCGTCCATCGACCTGAGTGACCTTGAGTTGGCCACGCCCATCCAGTCACTCTCTAGGTGTCTTTTCCAGCGTTTCATCTCCTGGAGCTCCTTGGTAAACCAGGGAGCTACCCGGGATCGGCACTGGGTCAGAGGTCGCAAAGGCACAACACGGTCCAAGGCCCCAGTCACATGACCACCGAGCCCCACCTACCCAGATGGTTATTAGGGCAGAGAACCAGTTGTTAAATTATTTGAATCCCACCACTGCATCTGGAGCAGGCCTCTGGGGAATGTAAAGGAAAGGAGACATTGGTAAAATTATCCTATATCAAAGGAAGCCCTCTGCAATGAAATTGTACTCAAGGCCATTCTGACTATCAAGAAGATCTTCAGTATCCAATATCCATGAGTTTTATTAGCCTAAAGAGTTTTTCTTTATGACAGATTGACTTTAGGCCTGTATATTTGCCATGCTGCATTCAAGAAATTATTAGACTTGACACTTCACCAACAGTTAAAAGAGGCCATTAGATCTAAGTGGAGAATAAAGTAAGTATTTCCAAATATCATGCAAGCTTGAGATTATGTCATTACAGAATTCTAATTGTGATCTTGCATAGACTTGAACTTTATGCTCCATAAAATTATGTAGTAGAGTTGTAGCTTGCACATTGGAACATGGAAATCTTGTACCCTGTGAAATTCTATTGACATTTTCTATATAATTCAGATTTAATATGGACTTCACTCACCAAAACCTTGACTTGGAGCAGGGCTGATTTCTTGGTTCCACCACAAAACCGCGTTCGACTAAAGGGCGCTCGACGAAACCGCATAGCTGACGTCATCACAGCGCGACAACAGCGCGGAGAAAAAAGCACACTGTAAACGCTAAACCTAAAATTAACCCCTAAACCTAAACCTAACCCCCCTAAACCTAATCCTAAACCTAACCCTAAACCTAACCCTTAACCTAACCCTAAACCTAACCCTAAACCTAACCCTAAACCTAACCCTTAACCTAACGCTAAACCTAACCCTAACCCTAACCCTTAACCTAACCCTAACCCTAACCCTAACCCTTAACCTAACCCTAAACCTAACCCTAAACCTAACCCTTACCTTAACTTGAATCGGCTTGCTTTAAAAGTGCTATTTAAAGCGCCCTTCTTTCTCCGCGCTCGCTGTTGTCGCCCTGTTGATGGCGTCAGCGACACGGTTTCATCGGGCGCGCTTTAGTCGAGCGCGGTTTTGTCGTGCAACGTGATTTCTTACCTCAAAGATCATTCTATTGTACTACAATATAGTACAATATTCTGTAGTGCAAATATTCTGCCTTCATGACAGCTTTTTTCTCCAGTATTTTCATGCTATTCATCAACTAGCTGCTCTTCAGGTATCTTATGATTGGAGCCCCAAAATTGTTGGCTTGTGTT
Organism: Thamnophis elegans; assembly: GCF_009769535.1. Lineage (NCBI taxonomy): Eukaryota > Metazoa > Chordata > Lepidosauria > Squamata > Natricidae > Thamnophis > Thamnophis elegans. The sequence goes on along the minus strand of NC_045543.1, from coordinate 15,221,916 downwards.
GATTGTGAGTTCTAGTTGCAATGCACCTGGAAACCAAGTTGGGGAAGAAGGAGTTAGAACATAATGTTCTGCCAAATCTTTTGACTACACACATACACACACACAAACAAACACACACACACACGCAGAGAGAGAGAGAGAGAGAGAGAGAGAGAGATCCATTGCCATATCCATTCTTGAGGCAAAACAAAGAGTGCTTTAAGATAAAAGTAGAAAAAGGAAGTTAAGTAGCCTTGAATTTTTAGATTTTTTTTCCCCATAGCCAGGCCGTTTAATTTCAAATGAAAGCCACTGAAGCCTCCCTGAGGGTGTCTAACAGTGTATCCCAAAAATACTTATATGACATCAACTTCTATTACTTCAATGGGACTTGCCTCCAAGAACTAGTTCTGCAATTAGGCAGAAAAGGAAAAAAAAATCGTCAAGGCTTATTCAAGGGTTTGTCTTCTTTTGTGAAGTCCTTGCAGATACACTGTCATTTAAAATTGTTAATACAGCTGATTACCATGGTTACCACACAGATGTATTATTCACCTTGTTTGTAACTTTAACTGCACACTTAGGAAGGGAAAAGAGAAAAAGTCAGAAAGCCCACTTCAGAACCCCAGGTTGTACTTACTCACTGACCTTTTAGGAAACTGCTGGGGTTAAAATAGCTGATACTTTTGTGATGCTTTAGAGATTCCAAGCATCATTTAAGTGACATGTATTAACGTTCCTATAGCTACTGGGAGGAAGAAACACACCATTTTGAAACTGTCTGATTTCTCAAAAATATTACATTCGGTAACGTTGACCAGAAATGTTTCGTGGCTTCTTATTCATAGAGGATTAGGAGGTTAAAACTTTAAACCTGCTGCTTGTCAGCTGAACTTAGTCTGATTTAATTCTGGGCAAACAGATATAGTAAGTAGTGGGATTCAAATAATTTAACAACAGGTTTATGTGGGTGTGGCTATGTGGCATGGGTGGGTGGTCATGTGACTGGGTGGGCATGGCTGGGTGGACATGTGATTGGGTGGATGTGGCTGGGTGGTCATGTGGCTGGCTGGGCATGGCTGGGCATAGCTAGGCAGTCATGTGACTGGATGGGCGTAGCCAACAATGTCACTCACATCGAGGGGCGCCTCGTTTGGCCCCTCCTCGCCTCTCTCCTCCCAGCCAGTCCTTGCCTTGTCTTGCATGTTATGGTGACAGAAGATGCTTTTTCAAAGTAACCGTCCCCTTGATATTAAGATGAGATTTTGCTATCAGAAGATCTGATGTACATTTCCAAGTATTGTTGATCACAATTCTCTTGGTAAGACTGAATGGAGAGATTTATGAAGGATAATAGAGTTGGAAGGGACTTTGGAAGTTTTCTAGGCCAACCCCTGCCAAAGCATGGGACCCTATACAATTATGGACAAATTTCTTCTTAAAAACCTCCAGTGATGGTATATCCCCAACTTCTGAAGGCATCCAATTCCTCTGATTAATTGTTCTCACTGTCAGGAAATGTTTTTCTTATTTCTACATTGGATCTGTTTGATAAGTTTCCATCTCACAGATCCATCTCACAGTTACTTCCAGTTGAGCCAGGCACCACCTATTCTTTACCTATGCATTTGGTTTTTTTCTTGCCTGTGTAAAATCTTACTTTACTCTCCATTAAATTGCATTTTTGGTGAGAGTGGCATTCTACAGTGACATTCAAAATGATTTTTGCAAAATGCACTAAAGCTTGAAGAATACATCTCTGCTTATACTGATAAAGAGTATTCTTTTTGAACATTAAAGCATATAGTCAAGCAAATATTTCCAATCCATTGTAAATGAAAACAAAATTGAAAGGCATTTTCAAAGCAGTCTGTGGATGTTTTACCATTCTTTCTCTTCTCTTTTAACTAAATCTTTCTGCTTTATTTTTTTTTCTTGGGCCTTATTGCAATATTCCAAAACTTTCACAGATCCTTCACAAAGAACCACTTCTAATTTAACCGGAATACATTGCTTTCATTCTCAGTTTTTCTGGTTACAGAACTTCATTTCTCCTTCACTCATCATTTCACCCTTTAATGATGTTTATACATACTTGCAAGAAAAGGAAGCATTTAATTTCGGGGCTGCCCAGGCGAGTGTAACATGCCATAGCCAGGCCTGGCTTCTGGGCCACTGGACCAGTGTTGGGATCGTCGCTCAGGATGAAGTCTGGCCTAGATACGGCGGGTTGCAGGGTGAGGTGATCCGACAGGGGTAGGCAGCCACCACCCAGGGGGGAGGCGGATGCAGGCCTATGGGACCAGCTGCAGGGCGAGGTGATCCGACGGGGGGGGGGGGGGGTAGGCTTGCAAGGCCAATAGTGGCTGGATGGGGCGGGGAGGGGCAGGGCGGGGTCAGACAGCAATTTAACAACTGGTTCACTCAAACTGGCTGAATCCCACCACTGGATGTAGTTGCCCTATGCTGATGCCCTTGCAGCAAATTCAATATTTGTTTGATAGATGGGTAGCCATATAAATTGTATGTATGTATGTGTGGGTGGGTGGGTGGGTGGGTGGGAGGGAGGGAGGAAGGAAGGACGGAAAGAAGGAAAACAGTCTTACCTGAGATACTAGAGAACTTCTGGCAGTTGGGATACAGTATATAATATTCTACTAAAATAGAGTGATATGATCTTGGTTTCTGCTTCCATTTTAACCCTCGCCCCAGATATGTACAACTTTTGCTAGTTGGTAATCCATATTTTTGTAATATACCACCTAAAAGCAAGCCATTTATTTTGCCTGCTGGCTTTCATGAAATTTCATATATCCGTCAGTAGGGGCTTATTTTTTGCATGCCCCTTTGTTGGGACTGAATTATATATGTCACATCTATTTAAATTATAGTACAAGTGACTATTATATAAATATAATAAACAAATAAAGTCTCCATAATTAGATCCTGAATGCAATACCTACAAAGTTGTAAACTGAGTACTATGTGCTCCTTTTCTTTTGCCCTTTAGAGAGGAGAAAGTGTGAACTAAGCATTAGATACTGGAATTCGGGGTTGATGCTTAGCATGGCACTTACTGAAATGGCTCTCATTCTCTGTTTTCAGAAAAGAAAATAGGGAACTGAAAGAAAACAAAGACCCTCAGCATTGGGAATTTATTTATTTACTGTTTGAAGCCTGCTTCACTAATTGTCATTGCCCAGAGACATAAACACAGATTTAGGTTCCTTAAAATAGTATTTTTCCTTGTCGCAAACTCTACAATGTACTTGGTTGCAACCAATAATTATTACTCAGGTGATATGTCATCTTCCCCCTGGTGTCCAGAAATACATGAAAGCCAGCCTTCCTTCCTTCCTTCCTTCCTTCCTTCCTTCCTTCCTTCCTTCCTTCCTTCCTTCCTTCCTTCCTTCCTTCCTTCCTTCCTTCCTTCCTGTATGCATTCTAGGTTGTTAAATAGAGATTGCTATTCATAAACATTCATCTCACTTTCTCCTTTTATAAACACATAGTATTTTTCCTTGTCGCAAACTCTACAATGTACTTGGTTGCAACCAATAATTATTACTCAGGTGATATGTCATCTTCCCCCTGGTGTCCAGAAATACATGAAAGCCTTCCTTCCTTCCTTCCTTCCTTCCTTCCTCCCTCCCTCCCTCCCTCCCTCCCTCCCTTCCTTCCTTCCTTCCTTCCTTCCTGTATGCATTCTAGGTTGTTAAATAGAGATTGCTATTCATGATATACACATTCATCTCACTTTCTCCTTTTATAAACACATTTGACAGGTGTTGGTTCAGTTTCAAAACTTTATTTGAAGAGAGTCAGCAGCGTCAGAAGATAAAATCTATGTCTAGCATGTGTCGCAATTCCTCTTTCCACCTGGTTCCAAGGCTCCTAAAAACTGTGTCTTCTACACCTAGTGAAGACAGGCAGGCACAGGGTTTGTCAGCCAAGTGTGTTTGCACCTGGCCCTTAACCTTCAAGCTTTTCAGAGTAGGGATGGACAGATTGGGTGCATTACTGCCTTCGTCAACTTTTTACAGATCAGTACATAAATATATTATGCCTTGTTATCAGCTGACTCTTCAAGCATGTTTTAAGAAACTGCATGCAATGTTTCATGTTTAAAATTTCATGCATTTTAAGGGTCCTTCTTGTAAATCGCAGAATTCTTAATATATTTATTTCAAATACATGGTTTTTCTCCTAAAGCACATGGTTTTTTCTAGAAGTGTTGCTGCACTTTTTGTTTTCTTTACGATTGTGTGTTGGTTGGTTTATACAAAATCTGTCTTGCAAAAATCAAGGAGCCATGGTGATACAGTGGTTAGAATGCAATATTTATTGCAAGCTAATTCAGCTCACTTCCAGCAGTTCGAACATCACCGGCTCAAAGTTGACTCACCTTTCCAGACTTCCGAGGTTGATAAAATGGGGACCCAGATTGTTGGGGGCAATAGACTGACTGCTTAGAGAGGGCTGTAAAGCACTGTGAAACAACATACAAGTCTAAGTGCAGTCATATTCCTTTTGGGATCTTTGGCATGCCACACTCTCTATTATTTTACTATGCTGTTTCATTAGTGGGGTAATTGGGAGGGGGAATAGTAAGGAGTAGAATGTGTTGTTGTCAAAATAAAACATTCCTTTCTAGAAGCCCAAGGTCATTCTTTGTCTCTGCACCTCTGCACCTGACTGGAACTAGATGGGTGGAAATGCCAGCGTGGCAAGGGAAGATTGTACCATGTGATGGACTGGTAGGTGTGGGGGCAAGATCATGAACTTTCAACTGAGTGAAAACCCAGGAAGCTTTCATATTTGGGTTTTCCACAGATGTGCCAACATGCCTCTCTTAATAAATTGGAACTAAGAGCAATACTTTGCCTTGGACTTTGATTTAATTTTGGATGATATTTGGAATGCTGACACTAAGTGCTGTTGCTACAGTTATCGAAGTGGGAAAACCAAAGAGCAATACTGGCCCATTATGAATTTTTGTAAGTTCACTGTTCCACATCTAGGTAGTGAGACAACAAGCATACGAAAATACAATTAACTTTCTGTCAGGGAATTATGCATCAGGTGTCCAAATGAAATCAGAGATACTGACACAAACTTGTAGTTTTATTAAAATGAATATATTTTACATCTATATATACACCAAACAAGATACTAGCACATCATGAGGTAAATTACAGAAGCACACAGGGGACACAGAAGAAAAAGGAGGGAAAAAGGGAAACTCCCCCTCCGCACCCACAGTGACCAATCACAGAGCAGATTGCCTCATGCAGGAGCCAGCACTCTTCAACCAATCAACTCTAACCATGTGTCTAACTCATTGCACAATTCCACTGCTCCAGCTACTAAATTTAAATATCTAAACACTTCCCAAGTTTGAACCCAGTTCTTTCTATCTCTTTTTGTTATACAGTTAGTCAAAGTTACACTGGACCCCCCTCCACCCAAAGTTATGACAGACTACTCAAAAGATACTTATAAGTCAGTTTCAAAGTTTTGATGCCTGGGCTCCTCTGTATGTGACTGCATTTTGGGCACTCAGGAATCAGCCCACAATTATGGCTGTTTTCAGTGTCCCCTGATTACCTGACCACAATTTACAATATTTTTGTCAAAACCCAGTGTTTACTACTGGTTTTTGGCAAAAGTGCCCAATAGTAAACGGGACAGTTGACATGATGAGTGCAGATTCACTTAATGGCCAGGGCGATTCACTTAACAACCAATGCAAAAAAGGTCATACGATTGGGTTGGTCACAAGATGACTTGCATTACGACTATCAAGACATACAGCCATGTTGATTGAGAAATTCTAACAATTAAATTCTATACATCTCAAAATTGCCAAGGTTAAGAAACATGCACTGCATATTTATAACAATCATTAAGAACTATCAGAAAAATAATGTTCAACCTTCATGTTTTTAAATTGTTCCACTGCAAACAATAACTCTCTTTTCAGTCAGAGGAACTGAAAAAAGCAGAAATCAAAACATTTTTCTTGAAAGAGGGAAAGGTGTGTGGGATAAGCCATTGCAGGATTCTGAAAAAAAATTAGCATGAATGATAAAAAAAATGTTTTAAATAAGCAGAATAAATATTCAGGAATGGGTTTCACTGAATTTGATGGGATTTGTGGAAAAGGGTTTCAGCTTTACCAGATTATAGAGACAGTGTTTGTAAGACTAGCTTGTATGAATTCTTGCAATTTATTTATGTTATTCAGGATTTAAACTTTAAGTATATTGAACAACATCGTTTCCAATATGTTACCAATATTATGCCTCAAATCCTACATTCCATTCTGCAAAAGTAATATATTTGTTTTCATTGAACTAATTATTATATATGCTTCTAATATTTTAATTATAACTCAAAACTTTTCATGTTTTCCCAAGGCTTGGTGAAGATGGTGCCTTGACATCTATATTACATCAGACCCAGCAATAAATACCTTTACCAACAGTAAACAGTTATAAAAGTCCCAACCAAAATCAGGAGAATATGCCTCAGAGAAAAGGATGAATTAGCTTTAGAAAGGACAAAAGAGCAGAGATATTTATATTGGTCTCTCCTACTGCTCCAAACAAAACAATTATGAGATAAGCGATAAGGCAAAAATGGGAGTAAGTTCATTCATTTTTCATACTAGAAGTTAGTATGAGCCAACAGCCGGCTTATAAAGAACAATAAAATGATGCATGCATTTGTTCAATGGCTTGTTTATGAATATATGAGCCATTCTGAAAGACCAAGGATTGGGAATCAGGACAGATCAATGGATTTCTTTTGTGAGTGGAACTGTGCCAGCTGCAGAGTTGAGGATTATTTTCCTCCCCACTCCCCAGTCCAAGTTCCATTGCCAGAAAGAGTGATTTTTATGTTCATTTTCAAAACACAATCAAAATGAAGCAGATGGGAACCTGAATTAAATGGAGCTTAAATAAGGTAGAAGAATATCAGTTACTTTTTAAACAAAACAGTCTCCAATAAGCAAACAATCTGAATCTCCACCTCCTGGTTACGTAGTTGGAAGCTATAGAAAGGGGTGGCTAAAGTGGAGGAGGAGAAGAATACTGTTACAAGTAAAGGCTGCCATATTGGTATTCTGCTCGGTGTTATTAAATGTAACAGAGACCACTGATTTTAAGTCTATATTCAATTCAGTGCTATGTAATTGAATGAGGAGAAAGTATGTATGTATGCATGCATGCATGCATGCATGTATGTATGTATGTATATCCAAACTTGACCAGAAGGTTGGCAGTTCGGCGGTTCGAATCCCTAGCACCGCATAACAGAGTGAGCTCCTGTTACTCCTTCAGCATTTAGTCATGCCGGCCACATGACCATGGAGACCCCTGCAGACAGAGCTGGCTCTTTGGCTTAGAAACGGAGATGAGCACCATCCCCTAGAGCTGAAAATGACTAGCACGTGTGTGCGGGGGAACCTTTACATACACACACACACACACACACACACACACACACACACACACGTACGTACGTACGTACAGGGAAGGAGGGAGGGGGAGAGAGGGGGGATCTTGGCATAAATTCACAATATGGCATGTACCATGTTTCCTCGAAAATAAGATCTCCCCGGATAATAAGCCCAGTCGGGCTTTTGGGCACGTGTGCTAAAATAAGCCCTCCCCCAAAATAAGCCCTCCCCAAAAATATTGCAACACAATAGCAGCCATGAGGTAACCATGCTCACCACCTCCTGCACCTCAAAAATAACAAGACCTCCCCGAAAATAAGACCAAGCGCTTATTTCAGGGGGTCAAAAGAAAATAAGACCCTGTCTTATTTTCAGGGGGGAACGGTAGTACAACCTTTTTCCTGGATAGAATTTAGAAATCAGGAGTGATTATTATAAGAATGTAGAATGAAGTATGAATGAAGCAATGAATAACATAATCTCCATTTTTTTTCATTAGTGAATTATAAATAGGGAGAGAATCCATTGGCAAGGGCAGATCTTTCTTTTCAGGTAAGAAGAGAGTCTGAACTGACGGGATCATGGCCAGAACAGAGGCAATCACATCTCCTTTCCACTGGCTCTAGCACCCCCTGATCTTCTCAAAATATTCAGCAATCCCAGATCAGATAATTTGCTGTGAGTGGTTTAGCATATATGATACCAGCAAATCTCTCAGATCTTATTTTAGTTCAGTAACATGCCAGTTTTCTTTTGCACATATTAATCCAGTTCCTTGACATACCAAGTGTTATATTAATGTTGGTTACTTTATGTTTTTCATAGAAGAAAACTAATAAGGAAACAAAATCACTTTCCCCACTCCCTGCCCTACGTGTCTTCCATATAGTTCCAGAGAGTCTCCCAATTCTCCAGAAAAATAATTTTAGGCAAATCAGTGAATCAGTGAAAATTGCTAGTTTTCTCCAATGAATATGTCCCTTGAGCCGACTTCTATGGATTTCAGAGCAATGGGTTTCTTTAAATTATTTAATTATTATTATTATTTATATTTATGATTTACCTATGAGTACTTTTGAATATCTCCATGTGATATTATTCTAGGAATCCATCCCCATGTGATGTGATTCTTGGAATCTGTAGTCATTTCTCCTTAGTCTGCTATGAATTTTTAATGGCTTCCACATTTAGAAAGGTTCCATCTACTGTAGATGTATCAACCGTAGCATGTAATTGGGCTTAGAATGTGCAGAACACCAAGGAACATCATTTTTTTTTTGGTCAAAGTTATATCTCTTTTGAATAAAAGTTCTAGAAAAGATAAAACATGGTATGTGTACAAGCCATCTAAATTTCTGTCTTTTACTCCAGAACTCAAATCATTCCATACATTCTGTGTATTTTTTGGATTTCCTGTTCTTCGCTCTTATCAGCCAATGTAAAAAAAAACCTAGAAACTGAAAGAGCAGAAGAACATTGCTCTTTTAAAAAAAAATCTGATTGCAGAAAAAGAAGATATCTAAGGGACATCTTTCTTGAAAGAGGGTTTATTCTGCCAGAGTCTTCTCTGTGGACAAACGAGGCATGTTAAAAAAAGAGAGAAGTCTTTTCTTTCTCATTTTTTGAGATGATCTTTCTAACAATTCTTCTTGTGAAAAGTATGAGAACTCAGTTGTTTAATAGGAGAACAAAATGTATGGAAATACATGTTTATTATTGAATTTAAACATAATTTGTATGGCTGTTTAACTCTGAGCAAATACAAGAATATAGGACAGAAACATAGGATAGGAACCAGGGATGTGTTCCGGCAGGCACTACTGCTGGTTCTCTCGTGGGTGCACTCCACGCATGCATGCTTGATGCGCGTTTATGTGCTGTGCAATAAAAATTCTTCTGCGCATTCACAGAAGTGAAAAACAAGATGGCAGGATCTATGGTGCCACCTGGAGAACTGATTCAGGGGTATGGCAGGCCTGGGTCACTGATGGTTCCAGCGACCCAGGCCGCCAAACCATTACTCGGTTGGCCGAACTGGTCCAAACCGGTAGGAACCCACTGGTAGGAACTATGTTACTACCCTATCCTTTGAGTTACTCCATAAGAAAGACAGAAAGCAATTGATCTATATTCCCTTCCTCAAAAGTCAGCATAAAATAGGGTGTGATCAAGGCAGAGTAAACATTTTTGTACTTCTTCAGACTGTTTCTCAAACATGCCATTGGGGAAATCCTTTGTTAGCATTGCAGAAGAAGGAACAAAGTTTGGAGTTTCCCTAAGCACTTCATCCATCAGGAGCAATGGGTTTTGTATGTTTGTGTTTGTGTCTCTGTCTGTGTGTGGCAGGAGGGGGAGAACCTGGTGGAATTTGCAACATGGAGTTCTCTGTCTTAGAGAGTCACAATTTTCTTTAACTCATGCCAGCCCTTCTTGGTACTGGTAGTCCTCAACTTACAATCACAACGGAGCCCAACATTTCTGTTGCTAAGTGAGACACTTCTGCCTACCTAGCAGTTCGAAAGCACATAAAAATGCAAGTAGAAAAATAGGAACCACCTTCGGCATTTAGTCATGCTGGCCACGTGACCACAGAGATATCTTCAGACAGCGCTGGCTCCCCTAGAGTCAGGAACAACTAGCACATATGTGGGAGAGGAACCTTTACCTTTATAATAATACAATGTTGAAAGTCTGATCGTATTTCCCCTTATTGTAAATAGAGAGAAGGCGGGATAACGTTCTTTTTCTTCCTCATGCTTTCTGGTTTTCCCAGACCAAACTCATACTTTACGAATGAATCTCCTGAGGAGGGAAGCAGCGCCATCCCAAGGAAGGGCAATTATGCAGACTTTCCAGCTTTCTCAGTGTTGTACTCATCTCACTGCTTATGCTTGAACACACACAGAGAGGCACATGCGTGCACACATACAAACACCCAGACATCCTACAAATAAGGTGGATGCTCATGACAGGTTTTGTGTCACCTTTCGCCAAAGCCTGAGATTGTACTAATGTATGTATATATGTATGTATGTTGGCCATGCTAAGATAATATCACTAGATGTGTTGCATTTGCACTGAAGAAGGAACACTTTGTGAAAATATAATGCTGTGTAAAGAGGAGACCAAATGACAGCAGAGGAGTGACTGCTCCCTCTAGGGCCCTTTTTCTCTCACAGTGAATGACAAAATAATTTTCTTCTTGTTTTTAATAAAAATGTATACATTACATAACTGAGCCAATTATGCATCACACGGCTTATCTTGTCACAGTTCTCGCTATCCAAACAGTACATTAAAAGCCATCCCGATTGGCGTATGAGGGTGGAATTTTTTTTCTCAGTTTCTTAACTAGATCGTTTTTGAACAAGGAACATTTGATGATATAATTTCAAAGCTTTTAAGGACCTGCTGCTGACATTAAATCATGAGTAGGTAAAGCAGAACATTTTGTCTCTTTTGGCCTTCCAGCATGAACTTACATGTTTGCACATGGACAAAGGCACACAAACACACACACACACACACACACCGCGCTACCTACCGACCCACCCATTGGATCTATGCAGCTAAAGGGTGTGCTTACAATTCCCTGTTCATATATCTACTAAACAGAACAGCAACAGAACAAAACAGAATTGAACAGTACTGTAGTAACGTTTAGTTTAGTTTAGTTTAGTTTTGGTTTATTTGTATGCCGCCCTTCTCCAGGAGGGACTCAGGGCGGCGAACAACTCAAAGGGGAAAGGGAACATAAACAACAGTACACATAATTAAAATACACGAAAATCACACAGCCATACCAGTCGAGAGGGGAGGGGAACTCATCAACCCCAGGCCTGCTGGCATAGCCAGGTTTTGCCGGCTTTCCGGAAGGCCTGGAGAGAGGTGAGGGTCCGGATCTCCGCGGGGAGTTCATTCCAAAGGGCCGGAGCTGCTACAGAGAAGGCCCTCCCCCGGGTAGTAGCCAGATGGCATTGGCTGGTGGACGGAACCCAGAGGAGGCCGACCCTGTGAGATCTGACGGGTCTTTGGGAGGTAATTGGCAGTAGGCGGTCTCTCAAGTACCCAGGTCCAATACCATGAAGGGCTTTATAAGTTACGACTACCACTAGCAACGTTAGAGGCATCTCCATTTAATCTTCTACAATGCTGTTGTTGTGCAGAGCTCATTCCCCTGTAGATGAACATTTTTGGCCCACATTAACTTCTAGACCTATTGCTATTATTTCAAAAGCCCTTTAAAAAGAGTGAATGGTTTGTGGCTTTACAGCATGGTGCCTCCACAGATTTTTTTTTTCATAAAATCAGACAGATGCATGCAATATGATTTAAGAAAGGGAATGAGAATGGAAAGTAAATGGATCTCTTGTCCTTTTACATGGAGTGGGTGTGTGTGTGGAGCTGTTTTTGTTATCATAGGTTCATCAGTAGCTTGGGACAAAACCAGAGGTAGGTTCCTACGGGTTCGGACCAGTTCGGCAGAACTGGTAGTGGTTTGCTGGCCTGGGTCGCCGGAACAGGTAGCGACTCAGGGCTGCCACATCTTTGAACTGGTTCCCTGGTTGACGCAACAGGTTTTTTTTCATTTTTTAATGTTCTGCACATGCACGGACCTATTTATGCACACCTGCGCATCTGGTGCACATGAGAATTTAGTGCACTCACGCAAAATTGCGCATGCACCAAAGTGGCCATAATGCCGGCAGCAACCCATGCCTGGACAGAACTATGGTCAGATAATTCTTCTCGGCACTCTTGGTTAACAACTCAGTGTCAAGTGGAAGTAAAGACACCTGTGACTTGGCTTCAAGGAATTTTTGAGGGATTGGAAAATGGAAATGTTGGTGATATATGGAACTGTCTGCTATGGAATTTTTGGACAAATCAGAACAGATGAGATATTTCTGAACCAATCATATTTCTCACTCATGTATTTAATCTGTGGGAAATTGAAATTGGAACTACCAGAGTATGGAACTAACGTGGTTAAAAAAAAACCCCACACATAGTCCTCAACCTACAACAATTTATTTAGTGATTGTTCACAGTTACACTGAAAAAAAGTGACTTATGACCATTTTTACACATACAACAGTTGCGGCATCCTCATAGCCACATGATCAAAATTTAGATGCTTGGAACTGGTTCATATTTATGAATGTTGCCGGGTCCGAGGGTTGTATGATCTCCTTTTGCAACCTTCTGACAAGTAAACTCAATGGAAGCTAGATTCACTTAACTAACCTAACAACTGCAGTGATTCACTTAGCAAAAAAGCTCATAAAATGGGGCAAAATTCACTTAACAACTGTCTAACTTAGCAATAGAAATTTTGGGCTCAGTTGAGGTCATAAGTCGAAGACTACCTGCATATAAACTTCTGTACTGATTTCTGTGATATCTTCATGCTTAATTTCATAATAGTTTAAACTTCCTATAAATTTTGTCCTGATTGGAGTTATATGAGAGGGCAGGGAAATAAAAATCAGTGAAAATATGTAGATGAACTAAAGAAACATACCTAATATTTGATTGTCTATGTATATTCTGGGAAAAAATACATTTTCCCTTTATACATCTGCATAAAAGAAATAGGTAACAGTTATTTCAAAGTGATAAAGGTCCATAATTCTGATGAATTTTGAATCTGTTGCGATAAATTCTAGAATTCTTAAAACACAAACATTGCAAGACTTGTACAGCATACAATTCTTATGCTTGGCAAAAATAATGTATCGTTGTACATCATATAAGCCCTGAAAGATTTATGCTTATTGGCCATTGATTTTCTTACTTTTAAGCACTTGACTTTGTAAAATGATAATATAATGGAAAACTATACTGCACACCACTTAGCAACTTCAGTGCATTTTTACAGTACAATCTTGTGTATTTTTGCAGGAATGGTAGTGGCTACCATGCAGTTACATATGGTGATGGTGATTGAAAACAGAAATCAAGTTCATATTTCCCTAGGAGCTTCAGAACTAATATTGGAAAAGCTATTAAAATAAATGCTGTGCTTGATTACAAGCAATGAATCATCTCGGTATATTTACAATGACTGTGATCAATGAGGGAACAATTGGAACAGGTAAATATATCACCCAACAACTTTATTCAGGTCGATTTGGTATTTTATACAATTCCTACACGATAATCACTTTTGAATAGCAATTAACACAAAATCAAATGCTTTTTGTAACATGTGACCATCTTCCATTCTGGAAAGGCCTGGGGAATCACTATGGCATATTGTAAAATTGGGTTGTTTCCATCTGCCTGTCAAAACCTGGACTGTTAAGAGATTCTCTGGAGAATATCTGATGGTACTGGAACTATTGAGAGGAGCATACTAATTGGACCTAAACATGTATAACAATGTATTGCTGCTATAGTAATTAAATTCCATTTTTCCAAGCCCAAAGCATATATGCAGCTTTTATGCAAGTAGACTTGCTCATTAATTTCAATGAATGTAATATCTCCTTGTTTTTCCCTTTGTACATGGGTAGATGCAACTGAAAAATGAGGATCTCTCTATGTGTCAGGTGCTGCTTCATTTAATAATCAGGAAAGAAACCACTCAACTCCATTTGTTTGAAATTAAGTGTACTTTTACTAATTACAAACGAATAGTAGAGAAGCTAAGCTGAATCTGGTTAATTAGGCGCGAAAGCAAAGAATATCATGTATAGTTCAATCCCCTCCCCTTGGCACCCCAGTCCATAGTCCAATTATAATTCACCCAACTGTCAGGTGGGAGATATCTTCAAAAAACATCACCAGGGTGGAATGCTGGACAGTTAACCTTGGCGGGAAACTCCCTTCCTCCACATGTGCAATGAGATGGTCAGGCCAGCGTCTAGAATCTTCCTCCAGCACATAATGATTCCCCTCCCAAATACCATGCCCCCCCTCCCCGTTTCAATGGCAGCCGAAGCAGCAGCAAAGCAGAGGCTGACACTATGGGTATATATTGGAGTCCCAACTAGACAAAAATTAATAACTCATCCAGATATCTATGGTTATCTATATACTAATATTCCAGTTGGTATGGCTTCTCTCTAACATTTGTGCTTTAGTGTTTAGAAGTCAGATAAAATTTTTATTATTTAACTAATTTTCCAAGCTGGCTATAAAATAGATTTTAAAATTCACCTTATGGTTAATGATTGCTGGTTAAACAAAAATAAGATATATCTTTTCATATTCTGCATTTGACATTTATGACCATACATCTTTAACATTTTTAATTTCTTCAGTCAAGGAAAACAAAATGCCAAGTTGAGGTAAATTGTAATTATTCATAATTCATATAGTTCATTTAAGAAAAATGTTCAAGAGAGAAAGTATAGTACACTTACACTATCTGTTAAACAGAAAGGAGGTGGATGAAATAATCCACTTTATGAACAATTAATTATTACATAAATTTCTCTTTCCATTGAAACTACTGTATAGCAAGATAAGAAAAGTAAATGCTGAAAATTCTATACATTGAATTGTACTTCAACTCTACATTTCTATAAATCTTAAGGTTAACTAGAGGATTTCTAGATGGACCCAATGAACATTTGATTTTGAATGTGTGCAGAGATCTATATGAAGTGACACTATAATGAAAACACAGAGGAATCATATAACAGATCCAGAGAAGTCCTATTCTTTACTAGTAATGCAGCAATTTCACCTCAGTCTCAGTCAGGTTGGCCTTTAAAAATGCACATCAATGATAACTTTCCTAAGTGACAATTTACTATTAAAAGGAGAAGAAGTTGTTCCTTCTATTACAAATTTGTTTTGCAGTCAAGACTTTAGTGCAACCTCATCATGCAGTTCAGCTAGAACCTTATTCCAATCACACTAGTAAAAAGAGTACAACCCCAATTTTTGAGGACAATGGTGCTGAAAACATCTGGACATCTGTCTGGTAGTGCAGCCTTGTTTGTGGAGTGTGGCCCACTTAGGGTAGTGAATCAGGTTTGAATTTTTGTAGCTTCTGATTAAAACTGAACTTTTAACCATTAGGCTTGGTACATTCAACAGTCCTGGATAAGCCACCACTCAGCCTTAAAAGACAAATTGTAAATCTATGGCTTTCCAGTAGTATTCCTTTTGCTATTAATAGCATATGAAAAAGCAAGAGAGACTCGGGTCTATAGACAGAGCTAACGCTAGTTTCAGAGAGAAATTGGATTTTAATATGATTAGTTAACCATCTAACTAGATTGAAACTGCCTAGATAGCCTGAGGTTTTTTTCTTTTCTTGAGCCCACTTTAATATCTCATCATTTGGCATGTTGGAGGACTGGCTTAATAAAGAACAGATTGGTTCTGTTCTTTTTGGGTTATGCACAATCAAAATACTTATCCCTGCGATGCAAACAAGTTTGATAAGGGCATGTGACTTTTTCAAGATTTTCAGATGAATTCTAGGTTTCCCTTATAATGTCAGATACACATTTAAACATTAATGTTTTTATTTAGCATTTATCCCACTTGGTTGTAGGACCAATAGTTATCTATTAGAATTGCCTAGTTCCGGTAGTGAAACTCTGAGTTTTGAGAATGACTGGCCCAAGATCACCCAGCAAGCTGCAGTCCATAAAGGGGGACTTACAAGCTACCTCTCCCCATTCAGTTCAGCATCTTAAGCAACAGATTGCAGTGGCTCTCACTTATCCATTACTCATAATGTAGTCCATATGTGAAACTTGCAATGAAATAATAGCAATTTCTCTGTAACACCATTAATATATCACTTTCATATTGCTTTGTGTAATATAGTTTTGTGATGAATGTCATGGCACTTTGCTATAATAGTTTTTACTCAGTGTGTGACACTCAAACTCAGATCTAGAATAGATTAATTTTAATAGACTTCAGTAGGTTAACTATAAACCTGGCTCCAGGCTAATCTAGCCTTATCTGTTATCCAGTTTCACCAGATGTAACTTAGAAAGAGACTTTGCCAGTTCTCTGAACAAATCCAACTTTTGACAAACCCAGTTAAAATAATGCATTTGGCTGGTTAACGTGTTTGACCATCCATCCAGATATGTTTTAAATTTTCCCCCCTATTCAGCTGAAGTTTTAAATTAACAGAAGACTTCATTCCCCCCTCCCCTCCCTCACATTTATTGTCATAGGTTCCACAGTCCTGTTGGGGTCATTTTAAAAGATATTATCTAGACACCAAGGGTCAGAAATTAATGTCGCTAAGGTTTCTATGAGAGTAAAGCCTTTGCTATTTGCATTAAAATAATCATATTAAGTAGGAGATTAAAAAACAAAGTTCAGAAGCTGGGATTCTCATTTCAGGAAAATTATACATGTGCACAGAAAAAGAAAAGAATAGGTAATTGAGCAGCGTCCCAAAAGTCATTCAAAGGAAACACATTTTGAAAAAGCCTGCATGCCAATGACAGTAGCTCCTCACTTGTTAGGCCTTCATGAAGAGAAGTGTATGACCCATGCTGAGATGAGTGCCCTTGCTCGCTGATCACTTTTAATCAATATCCTTCAAGTTACTTGTTTTGAAACCATTTAGACATTGATTAAATAAATCTTAAACATTGATTAAATAGAACAGTGGTTCCCAAACTTGGCAACTTTAAGACTTGTGGACTTCAACTCCCAGAATTCTCCAGCCAGCTCCTCTCTCTCCAGCTCTGGCTGGAGAATTCTGGGAGTTGAAGTCCACAAGTCTTAAAGTTGCCAAGTTTGGGAACCACTGAAATAGAAGATAAACCAATCCAGGCAAAGCTAAGTTCTCAGTCAACTCAAAACGTAATGGGGAATTTCATCAACACTCTGCTTATGCAACACTGCAGTTGCCCTGTGGCCAAATTAAGATGGTTAATGAAGGCAATTAGCATGCCTTTATCCAGATGAGGTTGTCTCCAGGCGGAGTGGACAGCTGTGGATTTCAAACATCATGTGATGCGTGTTGCTTTATTTTCCCTGTTGAATTTGCTGATGATACCAAGGCCCGTATTATGTGTCATGAGGAGACACATGGGTGCTGTCCGTCTGCAATTTGTCTGGTAACCCTTGGATGAAATGAGCTACGTTCAGACATAGCCAACATAATAATTGAAACTAAAAACAAACAAATGAGCAGTCAATAATAGTGCCAATATGATAGCAGAAACAGATTTTGGATGGCAACTAGTGTTTATATATAACATCATTCAGATTATGGCTGACAGATTTCCTTTTAGAGAAAGCTACTTAGGGTTGTACTCTAAATGGCTCAGCAAAGCTATCAGCAAGCTTAAGAGCCTTAGGTGGCAAAAACATACTATATTAAAAATCCATAGGTCCTATATATTTGTTGAATGTAAATGCAGTTGAAACTTATTTAATACATGAGTAAAGCACATTTTAGGACCTTTACTGTAGGAACAGATTTAGGGTTGTAACAATAAATATATGAATAATGGTTGCAAAGTACTTTAATTAAGATTACAGTTGATGTGATTAATAATGAGGTTGCTGTGCTAATTTCAAAATAGCTTTCAATGGAGTGTTTGTCCAGATTTTTTTTTATGCTGGTGTGTGTATGTGTTTTCTTAAATAAGTGCTTTGGAAAACCATACTACTTTGTTTTAGATCAGGGGTGTCAAACTCATGTCATCATGGCGGTGTTCAGTGATGTGCGGTGAGGTTTATGGCTGGTGAGGCAAAAAAAAAGGGACTCCTCTATGTCGGATATAGCAGCAGGGCTTTTGGCGTCCCGCCTCTATGGCGGACATAGGGGCAGGGCTTTTGGTATCCCACCTCTATGTCGGACATAGTGCCGGGGCATCCAAAAGCCCTGCCGCTATGTCCAAAATCCTTGTCGCTATGTCCAAAAGCCCTCCTGCTATGTCCGACATAAAAAAAGTGCCAGCCCGCGCGCCAGCAGAGGTGGGTAAAACAGCTGTTTCACAGAGGATTTCAACTCTGCTCTTGTCTGCCATGATGAAAATGTAAAAATATAAAAGGAAAAAGGCAAGAGCTGCTGAAGTCAGGCTGGGTTAGCTGCTGCAGGAGTCCCCAATGGATGATTCTGCTTAAATGTTTAAAAAAGCCTCTAAAAAAAACGGCCTCTATAGGAGGAGGCAAGAGAACCAAGTGCCTCATCTACATAAGGAATTTTTCGGCTTTTAACCCTTGCTTAACTTTGCTCGAGTGATAATAGACTAAATGAGGCACGTGGTTCTCCTGCCTCCTCCTGTAGAGGGCACTTTTTTAGAGGCTTTTTTAAACAGTTAAGCTGTGACTCTGGCAGCACCTACCTCAGCCTTTTTCCTTTTAATTTTTTTTTCTTTTCATGAGGACAGTGGTGAGGCCCTGCCTCCCCTGACTGCACGTCATTGGCGGTGTCATATGATGTATTGGGACTTCCTCCCCCTTTGCTTAAACCGGGCGTGGGCATGGCCTGCACGTGACACACCCAGTGGCGGATTAAGGCTCACTGGTGCCCTAAGATCTGCAAATCTTGGTGCT
Source organism: Thamnophis elegans (assembly GCF_009769535.1). Lineage (NCBI taxonomy): Eukaryota > Metazoa > Chordata > Lepidosauria > Squamata > Natricidae > Thamnophis > Thamnophis elegans. The sequence goes on along the minus strand of NC_045543.1, from coordinate 15,202,973 downwards.
CCCCTCCTTTGTACATACTGTTCAAATCTTCATTGGTTTTTTTTTTTCTTTCTCAACTTTGTGGTGCCTCCTTTGGGCCTAGTGCCTAAGCATATGCTTAGTCTGCTTAATGGTTAATACACCACTGGACATACCCAGCCCACGGGCCTGGAGTTTGACAGCTCCGTTTTACATGAAGCAGATATAAAATCTTTAGCAGCATTGAAACTTCCAATCCATTCTCAACAACACTGAAATATTTTAACTCCCTTTTTTCCCCCTTTTGGCAATGCAAAAATTCAGGGAATAAATATTTTCTCTCTCTGCTCTTTCTGACTCTTGCATGGAGAGCATGAAACAGATATAACAAGATTCCCACTGCTAGCTAGTGAAAAATGTCATATTTCATACCTTTCACATAATAGCCATCTGTTCTGAAAATGAAACACAATGTCCAAATGTCAGCATACTGCAGGTATCTTCAAATCTCTTTCCTGTTTTGTGTGTATACGTTTGCCTGGGCCTGTCTGGTTGTTGAAGGTCTTTTTTTTTGTTTTGTTTCCACATGCTGTGTTATTGTGGCATAAGATTTTTGTTCTTGCCAAGAGGCCAAGGATCTCAATTCACTCCTACAGGTCTCTAGCTATGCTGTTAAGACCCTGTTGGTGATTAATATAGCCCAGCATTGGACCCTGCATGAATAATAAGGCATCACCTCCATTAGGAATTCATGTTCTGGCTGGCTTGGGGCCAGAAGCAGAAATCTGTTCTCATGCTGATGTCGTGGGCCTGTTTGGCCCTCAGGCTTTAGTAGATCATTTTATTAACTTCATTCTCTCATAGTTTAATACCATTAATGTGCCCTTCCATTCTACCAATTTTCATATATTTTTCTCATGATTCTGCTAAATTAAATATGTATTCATTTGTGCAATACCAAGGGTAGGGTTTTCCCCCACCACCACCACTCTGCAAGTCTTGCCTGGATGCTGCCCTGATAGAGAACAGCATTCCTATATCAAGCTATCTTGCCTTCTTGTTTCTTTTTCTAATGGAAAAGTACATGCTTCTTCTCCCTTTTAGCTGATATATGACTCCAGAGCATTATAAAGATGTGAACCTGATGGAATCCCTAAATTATGAAGAAGGAGCTGCCCCCCCCATTTTCTATTACTGTGAATAACAATTGCATAGCTGTTTCTTAACAGTGAGTTATTTATTCTCCATTTTGAGGTTTTCTCCTCACTCCAGGTGGTGGCCATGTATATTTCAACAGGTGCCGCCACAGAAGCAGCTGGGCTGTTCTCACACTGCATTAGATTGTATCCAGTGGAAAGAAATGGAATTGAAAGCAAGACGTACAGAGTGATGGGGAAGGTGTTTTTTTTGTGTGTGTATGTGAAGTCTTTTCTTGTTGAGATTCCCTCTTTGTTCCATATCTGATATCAGCATTGTCATCATGTAAATGCATATTTATGATTTAGTGCACAGCATGCAGACAATATGTCACAAAGAGAGAGGGACTAAGAAAGAGATGGGAATAATAGTGAGTATAAAATACATTGTGTCTGGACACTATTTCTTTTTTTTATAAAAAAGCTTTCCCAGTATCTTTTGAAAATAATAATAAGACAGAGGATAAAGTCAGTGTTTGTAATCAAGCTTAAACTTTTTAAGGATGCTATAGCTGGCCAGTGCTCACCAAATGTTTGGATGAGAATGCTCACCAACTCTGCTGGCTAGGATGAATAGATCTTCAGGGTACCCAACAGAGGTGGGTTCCTGCCAGTTCGCACCAGTTCGGTAGAACCGGTTCGTCAAATCTACCGAACCGATTAGAAGAGGTTCCACCAGTGGACCCGGAAAAAAAGTGAGAGAGAAATGAAAGAAAAAAAATGAAAAAGGATCAGAGAGACAAAAGGAAAGAGAGAGAGAGAGAGAGAGAGAGAGAGAGAGAGAGAGAGAGAGAGAACACATGGCCAGCAAGCCACTCCCACCAAGTCACATGGCTGGCAAGCCACTCCCACAAAGGAGGCCACACCCACAGAGTATGTTCGAAAATTTTCTGAAACCCACCACTGGTACCCAAGTGTGGGAAATCTGATCCACATCAATTTAACATGGTGTCTTCTATTCCAGTGTTTCTCAACCTTGGCGACTTTCAGTCCTTTGGACTTCAACTCCCAGAATTCCCCCAGCCAGCTATGCTGGCTGGGGGATTCTGGGAGTTGAAGTCCACAGGACTGAAAGTCGCCAAGGTTGAGAAACACTGTTCTATTCATTCCCTTTAGGAACCAAGGAAAGATGAGAAAAGAAAATTGAAATGAAAGGTACTTGAAAGGTCTTCACTGAAAACATTCTATCAGTACAAAGCTCCGATTAAATTAGAAAAAGAAGTTCAGAATTTCCTCCCAATTCTCTTTATATTAATGTGAATGATACTCTTACAAGTGGCATTCAAGTCTAAAGCAGAGGTTACCTTAAAAGCTTATTTAGTCCAATTCTTCCCAGTGCAGCTAATCTCATAAAACAGATTTCCAGGTGTGTATTCAGTTTCCACACAAAAATATCTAAAAAGGAAGATTCTTCTACCTTCTAAGGCAAACTGTATGTATCATATTTTTATGATTTGCCATTGCCAAATCATAAAAGATTTTGCTATTCCCACTTAAAGTTTTGACATTTGCCAAAATTTGAAGTAAGAACATTCATATAAGACTTGGTGGGTTTCTTAAGATTTTAGACGCAGAACTTTAATCAGGATTATCTGTGTTTCTGCAAATGATCAATGGTACATAGATACCAGGTTGGGAGCTAATGGTATGAGTGATACAGCTGCTAAGATATCTTTCTTCTTCATTTTTCTATGAAGCCATGAAATCGTTTTTATGCCCAAAGAATTAGGCTTTTCTATGCTGCTTCCATCTATTGCATTCATTTGAGAAAAACGGGCACAAAAGTTAGTATCCTTGCAAAATATGTGATCAGAATGACTAACTCTAAGCCAGAAATCCCAAGTAAGGGTGTATTAGACTGTACTGTTCCCATAGAGCAGGAGTGTCAAAATCACATCATCACATCATTGTCCCGTGACATCTCGGGACAATTCCCCCCTTCGCTAAACTGGGCGTAGGCATGACCAGTGCAGACGAGGAGTTTGATAGTCATGCCATAGAGAAATAATAAAGAGGAGCCAATGGCTGCACTCACAGATAGCATTAAACTGTGATTTCTTTAACAAGCTAGAGAACAATAATTCTTGATGATTTCATTCATGCAACATGGTAAAACAAAATCAAACAAATCATATTATCATTCAACACCACGTGAGAATTTGCCAGTGCTGAGGCATGTTGCCTTATAAGGCGAAAGATAGAAAAGCTAGTGCGATCCTTTGCTAGAGAAAGGGTCCAGAGAAGGGAAAAGGGGATGAGTAATTCCTTTGATGTTATTATTGCCTCTGTCCCACTGCTAAGTGAGAAAGGAAGAATAGTAGTATTTGCCAAAGGCAGACCTAGGCAATATGGAAGCCATTAGATATTTTGAACTTCATCTCCTATTAAGACCAGTACCAAAAGATAGCAGGAACTGTATCCCAAGTCATCAAGAAGGCAGTATTATGCCTATTTATCATCTAAAGATGGGTAAAGAAAGAGAGTGTATAAAAATAGGTGTCAGGCCTGCAATTATCTTCCTTTTAGAATTTTGGCCTGCCACACTTTCTCTTATTTCATTATGCTGTTTAATTAGTATAGTCGGTGGGAGGGGGGAATAGAAGGAGTAGGATTGCGGAATGTATTATTTTCATTCTTTACTAGAAGCCAAGGTCATCCTTTGTCTCCGCACTTTCACACCTGACCGGAAGCAGCTGGGTGGAGACGCCAGCATGGAAGAAGAAGATTGGACCATGTGATGGATTGTGGGTATGGGAACAAGATCATGAACTTTTAACTGGGTGGAATTCTGATGTTATTTCCAGTATTAGAATTCCATAGCACGATGCCAACATGCCTGTCTCATTAAATTGGAATTTTAAGGATAGTTCTGCCTTTGACTCTGATTTAATTCTGCATGGTATTTGGAACGCTGACAATAGGGTGGAAACTTGGGCATGTCCAACAGCATTTGCACATATTAATAGTGCATTCAAATGTGCATACACATATACGCATTACTACATAGGTATTGGAGCCAGTTTGGTGTTGTGGTTGAGACCATGAGTTCTAGTTTCACCTTAGGCATGAAGCCAGCTGGGTGAGCTTGGGCCAGTCATTTTCCCTCAGCCCTCAGAAGGAGGCAATGGCAAACCACTTCTGAAAGGCCTTGTCAAGAAAACTGCAGGGATGACTTCAGGCGAGATGTGGGTTGCTACTGGTTCGGCCCGGTTCAGCTGAACCAGTAGTGGAATTCAGGCCTGGGTTGCAGAACCAGTGACCCAGGCCTGCCATGCCCCTGAACCGGTTCCCTTGCCGCTGCTGGGCTGCCGCCATTTGGTTTTTTTAGTGACTGCACGTGCTCAGTTCACTGTAAATTGTTCTGCGCATCCGTGAAGAACAATTTACATTGAACGGCACACGTGTGCGTTGCGCACATCTGGATCAGGTTGCGAACCAGTAGTAAAACCGGCAGCAACCCACCCCTGGTCCAGGCAGTTTCTGAGCATCGACCACAATTGAATGGAGGGGGTGGGGGATGGTTAAGGAGGAAGCCTATCTTCTAATGCAGAAAAGTTAACAATGTAGAAAAAATATCATTTAGACTGCAGGTAATTTAGAATGTTGGCTTACAGATGCTCTATTGTAAAGCTGAAGTGGGAAAATGCTAACAAAGAACATAGCAAAGAAATACTGTATGGAAATAAGAGTCAGGTATAACTATGGCAAACATACAATTATGAAAGTAATTGTCTCATAAATTCTATAGTGGAGACCTTGGTGCCCTTTGAGCTTGGTATTTGCTTGTGAATGTTTCGTTACCACATTAAGTATACAGTATATCGTCTCCCACAGGAAGCCATTGTCCTTGACTGCAATATGCTTGTCTGAGGGAAATACTAAACTCTTAATCTGCTGCCATAGGCCAGAAACCTGCTTTGCCTATCACTAATTGTTCAGCAACCTGAACTGGTCACATGGATACAGATGAATTCAAATCTTGATTAAAATAGCCTTCAGAAATGCTTTCTTGTCACGCTTCATCATTCTCAACCAGCATAAAGCTGTGAATTATGGGAGAGAGAAGTCTAACACACCTGGAGAATTGGAAAAGGGGCATTAAGAAATATACTATTCTTGTGCAGGCGATTCAAGATGCAATCCTATCCCCATTTTCCCACCGAATACAATAAGACTACCATAGAATTAGATCCCTTGGCTACCACCATTTGGAAAAAGGGGCTCATACCACTTTCTGTTCAGAAGGAAAAGGATATTTTATGTCTATACCATACAAAGCAAAGTCAGCATAGAAATTTGTTTCTCTGTGTAGAAAAATTAAAAGGGAAAGGGAAAGCTATAGTGCTGCAATGCTAGAATAGGTTTACTATTTATGAGGTCCTAAAAAGGTTTTTATTTGCTTCATAGTCTGATGTATGAGGAGACAATAGTTCTATTTACTATATTCACAATTAATGTAGTTTCTACCCAGTGGTGGGTTTCAAAAATTGTTCAAACCTACTCTGTGGGTGTGGTCTCCTTTGTGGGAGTGGCTTGCCATCCATGTGACCAGATGGGAGTGGCTTGCTGCCCATGTGACCAAATATGAAGATGCCGACGACACTTGTCAGAACCACCTTAAATTACCTCACACACAGCACTGGCATGCATAAGAATATGATGTAAATTTATTTTTTTAAAGGCATTTTTGGTTTGCACTAAAACAACTTCAACACACGCAATGTTCTGATTGCACCACAAACGCAGTAGTCATCCTTACCTTTCACAGAGGCACTGAGTTTTATAAATATGAGCATGATAGTGTAGAATAATCATATCCAAGGACCAGTGGTGGGTTTCAAAAAAATTTGGAACCTCTTCTGTAGGTGTGGCCTGCTTTCTGGGTCCACTGGTGGAACCTCTTCTAACCGGTTCGGTAGATTTGACGAACTGGTTCTACCGAATAGGTGCGAACTGGTAGGAACCCACCTCTGTTTCTACCTCATTTTAAACTTCAGAATTTCCCTGGGCAGCTTCTTAATGACTTTAAACCAACACTGTAAAGATCAGTCCTGTATTTATTTACTGACTGAGTCTCTGCTTTGCTTGCTAGTTTCAGACCCAGCTTCTTTCAACTGAATTGCTTAGACAGCGGGTAACACACAAGCTTCAGCCAGGAGAGTTTGGATAGTCCAGGGCCCAGCAATCAACCTGCTGTGAAATGATGCAAATTATCAATCCACAATACCTCACAATCTACACATGATGTGGATCCTACAATCTCTGCCCCCCCCCCAAATAATTTTATTAAGAATTATATTGAACAAAGAAGAATATAAAAACTTAATACAGAAATCCATTTGTTTATATATAGATGTTTGTGCGTGTGTTGACTTTGCTTGCCAGTGGGTTGTAAAAGGGGATCACATGACCCCAGGACACTGCAATCCTGGACACTGCAACCGTCATAAATGTGAGTCAGTTGTCAAGCATCCAGATGTAAATCACATGACCCTGGGAATGCTGCAACAGTCATTAAGTGTGAAAAATAGTCATAAGTCACTTTTTTCAGTGCAGCTGTAATTTTCAACAGTAAGCAAGGGCTACAGTATATCTATAGGGAGAGGGAGAAAGTCATTGCAGAAACACCCCCCCCCCGCAAACACACACACACAAACACACACAAAAATAAAAAAAAATTAAAAGAAACTTCTCCCTTCATCCCCAGCAAGTATTCAACGTTAACATTTTATCATTGTCTCTTAAAACACGTTTAAATACCTCGTCATTCCACACCTCTTTCCAATTTCTAAAAACCCACTCATTTAACAGTGCTAAGAAGAAGAATGTGGAAAACACAATTGGGCAAAACCTTAATGAGTGACCTTAGGTTAATATCTACAGACTTATCTGTGACTTGGAAAGGAACGGAGGTATACATTAAGAAATAGTTTAATGAATAATATGAAAACAAAAAAAGATAGTGTAAGTCTAGGATAAAGGGAAAGTGTAGAACTGAATGCAGTAGAGGTGATTAACATAGGCAGAGGAGTGATTGGAAGGCGAGGCTATTATTTGCCAATAGAGAAAAAAAAGGAACTATGCGTTGAAGAGATTTTGGTTGACATATTAGAGAAGTTGTTAATGAAAATGCTTGTACTTGTCTTGTTGAAGGAGAAAGTTCTTTATTTCTATATTTCGTTTCTTTCATTTTTATATATTTCCTCCCTTTTCCCTCCTCTTTTTTCTTTTTCTCTTTCCACTAATTTTTCTCTGTTAGTTTGCATTAGTTTTTTTAATCTTTGTATTTTTTTTACACTTTAATTAAAAGTTATTAAAGTGCATCCAAAGAAGTAAAGGTTTGAGTTTAATTATGAATAAAAAGGTTAAATTTTACTCCATAACGTATAAAGTTATGTCCTTTGGCTGCTCAAGTGAAGTATAAAAATAGGAATTCATAGATAGGTGTTAGTTACATGTTATGCTCAAGTGAATGGTGATAATGGAAGAACCTGGATGAGTTTTGGGAAAAATTGTGCAAGACTTTAAATGAGATGCAGAGGGGAAAAAATTCTATTAGATGGCATGAATGGATGGGTGAGAAAAGATGATAGAGTGCAAAAAAAGTGATTGGGCCATTAGGAGACAAGAATGAATAAGAATGGGGATTATTTGCTTAGAAGAAGAGTTGTTTATTTTGAATACGTAAGCATAAGTCTATTCGTAGATACACTAGCAAAGGGCTTGTCTCTAAAAGCATGATTGATTTGAATGCTTATGATGAAAGACTGAGAGAATTAATGAAGGCTCTTTAGGTGGCACAGACCATTATTCGATTGTGTCAAGAGTGGCTCTTGGGAACATAGATATTGAAGAAAAGGGAAGGAAGAAAAGAAATCTGAGTGAACATAGAATGATTGCAGGAAGAGAAAGTTAGCATTCTATATGAAAAAAAAATTAGATAACAGATCAATCTCTTCGCTGAATGAATGGAATGTTGATGCATACATAGAAAGAGGAGTGAAGCTTCTTAGAATAGAGTGAAAAGAATTATGTTACAAAGTGCCATAAAAAGTGAATCATGCTAATGAGAAGTATGCAAGAGGATACTTGAAAGATGAAGATGAAGAGAAAGGTGGAAAGATGAAGTGGAAGAGAAAAAAAAAAGAAAACAGGTAAGAGAATGATTGCTTAAAATGAGAAGGGGAAAGGTTATTGCACGATGTGTATGTATAGAAAAATATAGTTGCGAAAAATGTAGTTAAATAGAATAAGGAGCCAGTAAGATTTTAAAAGACAGAGAAAGGGAAGAACAATTGTTACAGAAATACAAATTAATTTGGAAGTAGATAAAAAGGGCTAAACAGGGAACCTCCAGCTGAGTGAATGAACATGTAAGTGATGAAAACATTTGGTACTATGAAAGCAAAGTGAAGAAATGCTGGGAGGATATTTTAGAGATCTATTTGAGAATGTGAATTATATGTTGAAGAGTGCAATTGAACTAAATGTTATCAATGTTAGCATCCACCCCTTCAAAAAACCCAAGATGATGGAATTCATAAATGCCATGAGAATGTTGAACACACTGCATGGCTACAGCTGTAAACAAGTTAATTTCAGAAAGGTTGATGTCTATGGAGATTTTCAGTCATCCATATCATGGTTGCCCCAAAGATGTTTTTTTTTTCCAAAAGGCAACTGGAAGCAACTGGAGAAAGATTGAAATATTGATCTGATCTGCTGATGGAGTGGGTGGGCAATTTGCTTAAGTTATCTGTGAAATTGCATTTATACCTGACATTTTATACCTTTATGTTGACAATTTATACCTGACAATTTGAAGTGCATTTATACCTGACAATTTGAAGAGTGCCAGATTTGCTTCTTATACAGAGGGAATGGTAGCAAGATAGAATGCAAAACCCACAGGAGAATTGGTTTATTAAATGTTCCAGGGAATATTTTTAGTGGGGATTGTGATTGAAAGATTATGAGATGACAATGAGCAAAATTTGGAAACTACATGTAATTTTAATTCCCATTTTGAAGTGTGCAGACTTCTTCAGCAGACCACTGAGAAATGTAAACAAGTGATGAAGAAAGTGTTTTGTATGTTGATTTAGGTGACTGTGATCAAGTGAACTCCCTAATGGCTTAATGTGTTTATGGGGGGAAAAACCCCTTTAATGATGTTTATGGTGATATTAGGGTTGTATTGATTGGGGGGGGGGTAGGATTATGCATGTAGAACTTGAGTGAATTGCAGCAAATATTATTCAGATGGTGTGATGCAATAGTTAATACAAACCTCAAAATTAATATATCAAAGGCCATAGTTATAATTACTAGTGAATGGTTACAAATTATACTCAAATAATTTGCCTACCTAATGAGAAGAGGGGATGCATTGGAAAAGACCCTGATGTTGGGAAAGTTTGAAAGTTGAAATGGAGAAGAAGATAATAGAGGATGAGACAGATAGTGTCATTGACACAGTGGATTTCAGTTTGGGAAAATTCCAGAAAACAGTGGAGAAAGAGGGGAGCAGGCATTCCATGGGGTTGCAGAGTCGGACATGACATGGTGACTAAACAAGAACAGATGAAAACTAGGCAAAGGAATGCATGTACCTTGGAAGAATATTAAATATGAAAAAATTGATGGGTAAATATTAAGGGATGCAAAAGCTGGTAGACAAGCAGTGGGTAATATATGGGCTGTTGTCAGGAATTTAGCACATATTGCAAGAAATAAAAATGGCTGTTTATAACAGTGTATGTCCACCCACTTTGTTATGTAAAATGAAAAGTTATGTCAGCGGAAGCATAAAATAAATTGAGTGTAGGGCAATTGATAAAAGAATAATATATGGCAAATCAAGCAGAGAAGAATGGATGGCTACTGAATTAAGGTGGATTGAATAAAAATGAGTATCCAATATTAGTATGTTGAGGTGATTTGGTCTTTTGGAGATAATGAGGATCAAACTGCAAAATATTACTTATCCTATTTATGGAAACAATTGGATGGCATATATTAAAATAGAAACTAAGGGAACAACAACGAAAGAACCTCTATGATAGAAAAATAAATTATGTAAACAAACATATAAATAGAATAGCCCATAGAATAGCCCAAAGCATGCATTCTGTTAGAGAGAACTTCCCTGAGGATAGGCTCCAGCATGAGTCTGAAAGCTGGAGAGGCTGCACTTCTGGGATACACATCTATTTGCCTTCATTCGTTACATAAACAAATGCCTAAGTACATAAAGGCACAAATATCCAGATGAGCCCCCACAGCTAATCAAGTAGAGCTGAATGCATGAGCAAATAAAGTTTGAACAGTTTTCCAAACAAAGGTGCCATTTGTGCTCCTGAGGAAGCAGTCTTTGTAAAACAGTGACCTATGGAGCCGACGTGGCGCAGTGGTTAGGGTGCAGTACTGCAGGCCACTTCAGCTGACTGTTATCTGCAGTTCAGCGGTTCAAAAGGAAGGAAGGAAAGAGAGAGAGAGAGAGAGAGAGAGAGAGAGAGAGAGAGAGAGAGAGAACACATGGCCGGCAAGCCACTCCCACCAGGTCACATGGCCGGCAAGCCACTCCCACAAAGGAGGCCACACCCATAGAGTAGGTTCGAAATTTTTTTGAAACCCACCACTGCTAAGCACCATGGTTGCAAAGTGTAAAATCACATGACCATGCTGAGCTTATGACATCACTTCTCATTTGGTTGCTAAGTGATTCACTACAGTCGTTAAGCAAGTCATCCCGTGTCTGTGATTTGCAATTTTATTTCTGTACTCTCCAGTAGCTCTGCTTGTTGGAAGCTGGTTGTAAAGCACTTAACTGACAAGCATATGGAAGCAGGATGCTGCCACAACCATAAATGTAAAATTGGTGACAAAGCTGTTCATCTTTTACATGTCATAACTTTGATCAGTTGCTAAATGAGGCACTCAGTAAGCAAGAACTATCTGCATTACCTTTTCTTTTTCAATCCCATGTCTTTACCATTACTTATATTTTCTCCGCACTGTGTATAATGTGGCTTGCCCTGAAAAGAAAAACATGATGGGTATGTATGTAGGCACACATGTATGTACCATTTGCAATTTGTTTGAAGTATTAGACTTTATCCTATATAAGAGATTCAATTAAGGATCTAATCTGCCACACAGCCAGCGATAATCCTGCTCTGGCTGAAGTTTGGTGCTAATTTCAAAAGGACACTTAATGGAATGGTGGAGGGGAAATGATGGCACTCCTGGGATATCAAAGGCAAGGATAAAGTACATTTCTGTGGCTATTAAAAGCCCTGCTCATCTTTTTCATATCTTTTTTTCTGATCAATTTCTTTGAAATGTGCTTTCCTGTATCAAATTGAGCTTCCCAGGTATGGTTGCATGGGAGACTGTGCTAAAAGCCAGATTCATCTACTTGTGGTGTGATTGCAGGTTAATCACCTGTCAAGAAAAAAATCCAGCTGTGGCATCCAGAGGTTGGAGAGGCTTAAAATAAGAGCTAATAGATTACAGAGCTGCAGTATTGAAGCACATTAGGATGGCTAATGGCACACTTGGGGGAAAGGCAAATAAGTTACAATTGCCTGTATGTCTTAATGTGCAAATAGAAAAGTACAGGTGAAACCAAGGGACAGCTTATTTGGCAGTGAGAAGCAGGATAGAGCCTGTTAACAGGCAAATGTTGGAGATAGGAGGGCAGAGGACTTCTGACTAATCCCAGCCAGGCAAACAATTGCATGAAAAACCATTCCTATTAAAGCAGCCCTCACTGGGCATTTTAGCCTATAACCTTCCAATTTCTTCCCAATTTCTTCCCATCCTGGGGCCTGGAAAGACTACAAGAATTGAAGCTCCTAGGATTCTCATGCATTACGGCTTTGAGCTGTGTGGCAATTCTAAGAATTGCAGGCTGGGAGCATCTAGGAGCTCTGGTTGCTCCTAGTGGTTAAAGTGCGGCATTGCAGGCAAACTCTGTTCACTGCCAGGAGTTTGATCCTGACCGGTTCAAGGTTGATTCAGACTGCCATCCTTCTGAGGACCTAGATGAGGGGTGTCTAACTTGAGTCATCCTGGCGTCATCACGTAACATATTGTGACTCCCCCCCCCTTCACTAAACTGGGTGTGGGCATGGCCAGTGCATGATGTATCTGGCCTGAGGCCACGGGTTTGATACCCTGACCTAGATTGTTGGGGGCAATATTCTGACTTTGCAAACCGCTTAGAGAGGGCTGTAAAGCACTATATAAGTCTAAGTGCTATTGCTATCTAGAGAGGGTTTACTTGGAAAGGCAGGCCCTACACGGATGCAAATGAAGGAAAGACGCTTTTTCTTAATGTTTTTCCTACGGATTGCAAAATCCACATTTTTTATGCCCTGTGCTTGCCTAGTTCCTATAGCAAAAGTAGCACCAGATGATGCAGTCTAATTTTTTTAGTGGGATTGATGAAGGCTGAGAGTGTATGGCTAGCTCGGGGTCATTCAGCCAGTTTTCTTGCCTAAGAGACGATTAGTACCTGCATGGCTCTGCACCAGAGGTGGTATTCAGCAGGTTCTGACTAGTTCCAGAGAATCAGTAGCGGAACTTTTGAGTAGTTTGGAGAACCTGTAAATACCACCTCTGACTGGCCCCACCCCCATCTATTCTCTGCCTCCCAAGTCCCAGCTGATTGGGAGAGAATGGGGATTTTGCAGTAACCTTCCCCTGGAGTGGGGAGGGAATGGAGATTTTACAGTATCCTTCCCCTGCCACGCCCACAAAGCCACACTAAGTGACGTCCACAGAACTGGTAGTAAAAAAATTTGAATCCCACCACTGCCTGCACCTAATCCAGCACCCTCATCACTATGTCACATTGGCTCCCCAGGAGGAAAGATATTAACAGAAGAAGGTGCATCTTTCCAACAATGTATCAATCTCATGTTTTAAATCCAACCCGTTGACATATTATGACCCCCTATGCACCCACTATTGGCTTACTGCACCTCTGGCCATCAGCAAATCCAAGTGGGGTCCTGTCCATACCCTTCTCTGGTTGCCTACCAGAAGCTTTCCCCAAACAGGGACAGGTCTGTGCCTAAAATCCTGCTTCCTTGCCTCATTTGTGCAAGCTGCTTGTATAAATCACTGCTTCGCTTTTCAGCCCTGCTTTCCTCCATGCGGCTCTGTTTCTCCCCAAAATGCAGGCATGTGCTTGATTTATTCTGCCAGCAAAGGCTTTTACAGCTGCAACTGTGCTTGCCGTCTCTTGTGTCCCAATCAAAGGCTAATAGCTCGTTCCCTTCTGCTGGATGGGAATGGTCCTCGCTAATCCCCCATAGATGCCTGGAAATATATATATATGTGTGTGTGTGTGTATATATATATGTATATATGTATATGTATATGTATATGTATATGTATATGTATATGTATATGTATATATATATATATATATATGTGTGTGTGTGTGTGTGTGTGTGTGTGTGTGTGTGTGTGTGTGTGTGTATGTATCTATCTATTAGATTTTTACAACCCCTGGTAAGCCCCAATTATGGGAGGAAGCTAATTGCTTCCATCATCTGTCAATCGGCTCATCACAAGAGTCCATCACGACAGAAACCCAATATTTTTACTGTTGCCTTTGTTATATTTGTGTTTTTTTAAAAATTTGTGCTGATAAATAAATAAAGGGAGACTGGTATAGATCTATTTCAAACTATTTAGCTCTCATCAGCTAGCCATACCCTTACTGGGATATAGCCCAGGTTCAAATCCCAGTAAGGGTATGGCTAGCTGATGAGAGCTAAATAGCTTGAAATAGATCTATACTAGTCTCCCTTTATTTATTTATCAGCACAAATTAAAAAAAACACGTATATATATATATATGTATGTATGTGTATATATATATATATATATATATATATATATATATATATATATATATATATGTATGTATGTATGTATGTATGTATGTATGTATGTATATGTATGTATGTATATATATGTATGTATGTGTATGTACACACACACACACACACACACACACACAATCTTTTGCCTTTTTCAGCATGCTGTCTGTCTCCTATTATTCCCATGGTTTAAATTGTTCGGGTCTCTCAACATCATGGCACAACCTGAGGTGCTTACAGAGCTTTCAGCGGTGCCATTAAGTGCCTTAAATCCCCTTTCTCCCTGTCTGGACTTAGTTTATCTCATTAGACAATTCTTGCTCTGAGCTCCAGGAGAGAAACAGTAGCAAACTCACAGAGCTTCGTAATGGCTTTCAGATTCCGGATTTATGCATTGCGACCCGGGGCTCACAGAGCTGAATATATAAAACTCAACCACCGCCACCACCGCCTCCTCCTCCTCTTCTCCTTTACAATCAGATACTATATATTATGCCATATCTTCACGGTTGTTTGGATATATTATATACATGACATCTGAGGTTTGCTATTTGAGGAGCTGAATATAGCTCTGAGCACACAAAGGATGCAAATCCGGCTAATTGACAAAAAGGAAAAAAAATATATCCAGTCTGTCAGCTATTTCTTTAATTTTAATGGTACCTTAGTCAGTCACTTTAATCATAAGGTAGACCTTGCCTCACCCTGCTCCCAACTTGATAGCACTTTACTCTCTATAAGAAATCAAAGCACTTCACAAAAGCACTCTAGCATAATATAGTCCACCTTCCTTCTCACCATGGAATGGCAATATAAATGGTGATGAAAGGGAAATAGCGATTTAGTCTGCACCACAGTTTCAACCAGAGAGAGGAGAATAATAAATTACACTATTTGCATCCATTATTGATTGAGTTGTGTGACAAAATTATTCCCAGATTAAGCGATCTGCTGATCCTGCCAGTCTGATTCAGCCACAAATAATTCTGTATTTTAACTTTTGGACAGGTTCAGCAAAATAACTAGCTCTCCGATATCGTAATATTACTCCATGGGTCAGATTGTTGCATTTTATCAATGCGTGGGAATAGGCAAGCAACAGCAACGCTGTTAACTGAGACCCAATGGGATGAATCAGTGAAGTCATTCTGATTGGCATAAAGCTTTTCTTTAGGCAGTAAACTAACTTAATTAACTGTGAAACTAGACATAAACATGTTTTTTTAACATTTATGTTGCACATTGAAAAAAATGGAAAAAGCAGTTTTAGAGTAGTAATTAATAGTCACATGATTTCAAAGACAGGAAAAAGAGAAATTTAATCCTTTTCACATTAGTATAAATGTGATGAAAATCATTCCTCGGAAGTTGCATTTGCAGAAATAGACATGGAAGATGCATTCATTTCAGGGGAAGAGCATGGAAGGAAATGGTTACTATTATCCAGGCCCACTTAGTTCTTCCTATTCAGAAGAACTCTCAAAGAATAAAGGAAAGGTGTCATTGACCTATCTATATGTGGCAATTATGGCAACCTTGGGTCAGCGCTGCATCCATGTGATCATGCATTGTCTGCATTAGTGCAACTCTATGTTCCTTGCATTGAATGTAGACTCAATGATTTCACTTGAAAAGACATTGCAAAGATATGCAAAGTTGTGTAACCTTCATGCAAGAGTTTTGGAGTGGATGATTTCCTGTTGAAATCAAGAACTCTTGTAATGTCCTATCTCCTTCTTAGAGTACCATATAGACGTGTGATGGCTCAGTGGCTTAATGATTCTGGATATAGTCTCTGCTCCTGCAGTTCGAGTTCTAACATTGTATAGCAGGATAGCTCCTGTCACTCACCTCAGCTTCTGTTCACTTAGCAGTTCAAAAGTATGTTCTGTGCAGGTAAATGGATAGGTACCACTTTGATGGGGAGATGAGTTGGTGCTCTGTGCAGGCAGTCAGATTTCTGATGGCTCTGAATCTTCCCGGTTGCTGTGGCCATTTATGAGGCGGCTCTGGGGAAGGATGCTGCCAGAAGAACTGCTACTCTTTCTTGCTGGTGCGAAGCCAGGTTGCCCTCCTGTTGCACACCTTGGGAGTGCATGAGTGTGTCCTACAACAGAGCTGGTAAATTGGCAGCCCTACTACTTTTCTGCAATAGCATTGTGGTCTCCTGGTTAATATAACAACACCATACCCTAGTAACAATAATAAGCTCCATAGTATCTACTCTTCCTTTAAAAAGGAGTAGAGGAATGGATCTGAAGCCTCCCCTCACAGGTAGTCCTTGGCTTACAACCATTCATTTAATGTTCAAAAAGTGACTTAAGACTGGTCCTCATGCTTATGACAGTTTTATCAATGCGAGGGCAGTATCCTCAGAGTCACTGCTAAAAATGTTGGTGCTTGGCAACCAGCTTGTATTTATGAAATCTGCATAGTCCCTGGGTCATGTGATCACCATTTGCAAACTTCTCAATTGGCTTCAGATAAGCAAAGTCAAATAGGGAAGCCAAATTCACTTAATGACCATGATGAAAAAGGTTATAAAACTTCGTTGTTAGACTCCCTGAACATTGCCTTGTTAGCAATGGGAATTCTGATCCCTATTTTGGTCCCTATTGTGGTCATAAGTGGAGGACTACTTATATTCTGAAATTGCTGAGGAAACCAATTGAGGATGATGGCAGCGGAAAAGGATGCTGGTTAGCTGGTGATTTGTGTGTTCCATCCCTGGAGAGCTGGAGGGAGATTTGGTCAGCTTATTTGTAAGTTTCATCTGGAGATCTCATCTGATGGTTAGCAGAGTGGACACTTTTGAGGTGCTTTGAAAATATTTTATTATGTTGGTTAGCAAAAATAGTGACACCCACTGTTTTTTTTCTCATTTGATTGATCATACTTATACTCTGTTTTTCCTTAAGAAGCAAAAAGAAGTGGGAATGATTCTTTCTATTCACTTGACTCAGAGAAAGATGAGTTAGCCAAACCTACTTCAAATATATTGTGGTCAATATTTCTGCTTATAAAGCTGAAATAAGTAAAGACAAGGAAGCTATTTGAGGGTATTAAATAGAAGTTTTGATTGTTTGATTGATTATGTGCCATCAAGTCATTGTTGATTCTTAGTGACCATACATATATATATATTCTCCGGGATGATCTCTTTGTAATCTAGTCTTTCAACAGTCTCCTCATCATCACAGTATCTGAGCCCATCCACCTTGCTGCTGGTTGTCCCCTTCTTCTTTTCCTTCAAACTTTCCCAATATTACAACCTTCTCCAGAGAGTAGATACAATGGGCTTATTACAAACGCATTGCAATTACCAAATAGGGTAATTTGATTTTGGTCATTTGTGCCTCAAATGAAAACTCTGGATTGATTTCTTCAATGATGTAAACAACTAAATAACCATTTTGTTTGTTTTTATGGCTGTCCATAGTACTCTCAGGAGTCTTTGCCAACATCAAAGTTCAAAAGCATCATGGCTCTTCCTGTCCTATTTTTTTTGAAGCCCAGCTTTTTCTTCTACAGAATGTCCCAGGGAGTTTTCTTGGCTGGTACAATTCTGATCTTCAGATATATTAATAATCAAATTAACCCAGAGACACCGGCGATCATATGTTCTATATTCAGAATGTCTTTGGTGACCAATTCTAAATAATCTGATGCTTTAACAAACCTGGGCCCAGGTTTGAATCTCAGTAAGGGTATGGCTAGCTGATGAGAGATAAATAGCTTGAAATAGATCTATACTAGTCTCCCTTTATTTATTTATCAGCACAAATACAACACAAATGTAACAAAGGCAACAGTAAAAATATTGGGTTTCTGTCTGGATGGTCTCTTGTGACGAGCCGATGGACAGAGAATGGAAGCAGTGAACTTCCTCCCATATTTGGGCATACCAGGGGTTGTGACTTATATATATATATAATATGTCTGCCTATCTACATCTATCTATCTATCTATCTATCTATCTATCTATCTATCTATCTATCTATCTATCTATCTATCTATCTATCTATCTATCTATGCAATAAAGATATCAGAATGGCAGGATTAACTCTTTTAGGTTTTTTTTCAAAGGGATTTTAAATTTTTATTTATTTACTTAAGAAAATTTATATAGCTGCACAATTCACTCTCAGTGACTTCAGGAAGCTTACAACAACAAAAACCCAATATATAAACAATAAAAAATAATACCTCCCTTCACCTCCCTGGTGACAATAATTAAATGAGCCATTTGATGGGCTCCCTTTCACTCTCTCTCTCAACAGGTCCCCAGGCCTGTTGGAAAACCTGGGCCTTGCAAAAGAATGTCAAAGTGGGGGCCAATCTTCTACCTATGGGGATTGTTGCACAGGGAGGAAGCCACTACAGAGAAGGCCCTTCTTCTTGGTCTCACTAGATGGACCTCCTTAGGAAAGGGGACTTGTAGCCTTCCCTGCCTCCCCACTCTGGTGGGTTGGTCAGATGTGACTGGGAAAAGATGGTCCTTTGGATACATTGGCCCCAAGCCATGTAGGCTAAGTCACCTACTATGTCTTTGGATAATGAGACTAGTAGCCTATAAATGTTATAATAAAATCTGGATTCAGATCTTAAATTTCATCATTTACATAGTACTGGGAGGTCTCACAAAATAACTGTTTGAAAAGTTCTTTCTAAATAATTTCATCATGATTTTTCTTTGACATTATGAGACAAACTACTGTACTTTCATGTGATTTAAACATGTGTTTCTCAAAAGCTCTTGCACCTCATTTTGGAGACATAATGTTTTAATTAGTTTTAGATTAAAATTCTTCTCGTGGAATCCATAAAATCTGCTTATTAAACACAGCCTGTTTACTGGGAGAATGGTAAGTGAATTTTTCAAGGTGGTGGTGGTAACGATAATGCTATTTTACAAAAAAAAAATCCTTATAGTGCTATAAAAAAGGCTATAAAGATTTACCATAAGGTAAAGAAAGCAGTAAGAAAGCAGCATAAAAAAGCAAGAAGGGTTCAAAATGAACAAAGGAGGTATTAATATCAGCAACAAGTTACTTACATACATGTTTAGCTTGTCACTTAATAAGGCTATAATTAGCCTATCTGAAAAATGTTAACAACATGACAGGTAATGACTATGAATCTTAATTGCAAGAATAATGTATTTAATAAAGAAGACAATTTTGCCTTACTCTGTGCTCATTTTACTGACAGTGACAGACACAGTTAAAGCTGCTGAAGTTGGAGAACATCTGTATTGTCAGTTGTAGTAGATATCTGGAAAGACTTCTTACTGCTTCTTTGATCTGTGTTTATTATCTCTAATATTATGTATATACTCACAGAAAGATCAACAGGTGAATAGAAATAGACACACACAAACATACACACACACGTGCAACGCAGAAAAAAATCTGAAGCTTCTGAGCAAATGCTAGAATATGTATGTATGTATGTATGTATGTATGTATGTATGTATGTATGTATGTATGTATGTATTTAGTGTCACAACCCCCGGAATGCCCAAATATGGGAGGAAGCTCACTGCTTCCATTCTCTGTCCATTGGCTCGTCACAAGAGACCATCCAGACAGAAACCCAATATTTTTACTGTTGCCTTTGTTACATTTGTATTGTATTTGTGCTAATAAATAAATAAAGGGAGATTAGTATAGATCTATTTCAAGCTATTTAGCTCTCATCAGCTAGCCATACCCTTACTGGGATTAGAACCTGTGCTGTATTACATCTTAGGCAGATGTGTTAACCATTAAGCCACAAAGTCCTCCTCCTTTATCAGCTATATAACACACATACACACACACACACACATACAAACACATATGTGTGTGTGTGTATGTGTGTGTGTGTGTATGTATGTGTGTGTGTGTGTGTGTGTGTGTATGTATGTGTATATATATATATATATATATATATATATATATATATATATATATATATATATAAAGTCACAACCCCTGGTATGCCCAAGTATGGGAGGAAGGTCACACTTCCACTCTCTGTCATTAGGCTCGTCACAAGAGTCCATCCAGACAGAAACCCAATATTTTTTACTGTTGCCTTTTTTGTTACATTTGTTATGTATGGCTTGGGTATGGCTAGCTGATGAGAGCTAAATAGCTTGAAATAGATCTATACTAGTCTCCCTTTATTTATTTATCAGCATAAATATAACATATATATATATATATATATATATATATATATATATATATATATATATATATATATACACACACACACACACACACACACACACACACATACACATACCCACACACACATATGTATGCGTATATATATATGTATGTATGTATGTATGTGTGTGTGTGTGTGTGTGTGTGTGTGTATATATATATATATATATATATATATATATATATATATATATATATTTGTTATATTTATGCTGATAAATAAATAAAGGGAGACTAGTATAGATCTATTTCAAGCTATTTAGCTCTCATCAGCTAGCCATACCCAAGCCATACATAACAAATGTAACAAAAAAGGCAACAGTAAAAAATATTGGGTTTCTGTCTGGATGGACTCTTGTGACGAGCCTAATGACAGAGAGTGGAAGTGTGACCTTCCTCCCATACTTGGGCATACCAGGGGTTGTGACTTTAAAGTATATACCTCCCACCCTGGCTGGCTGATAAAGGAGTCGTTCTCTGTAGCTCAAATGGTTAACTCCCTGCCTGGGAGGCAATAGAGCACAGGTTCGATTCCCAAAAACTTGGGTATGGCTAGCTGATGAGAGCTAAATAGCTTGAAATAGATCTATACTAGTCTCCCTTTATTTATTTATCAGCATAAATATAACATATATATATATATATGTCTCTAGTTGTTCGGGTTTTCTCCCGCGTAGAATTGGAGATGTCTTGGCGACGTTTCGACGAAGTCTCATTCGTCATCTTCAGGCTGCTTCAGACTACTTCAGGCTTGGTGTTTCCCCCCCAAACAATCAGAACAGAACACACCTCCACCAAATAAGGACACACCTCCACCCAATCAAGACACAGCCAAGCCCCCACCCAATCAGTTTAAACCCCCACTGGCAGTTAAAAGGAAGAAACAGCCGAGATCTCACACTACTCCTGGAAACACCAAGCCTGACATCTCCAATTCTACGCGGGAGAAAACCCGAACAACTAGAGACCTACATACTAACACCTGCGAAAACCTCAGAAAACATTATATATATATATATATATATATATATATATATATATATATATATATATATATATATATATATATATATATATATATATATATATATATATATATATATATATAGGTTGTGTTCTGATTACCAATCAGAACACACCTCCACCCAATCAGGACACACCTCCACCCAATCAGGACATAGTCAAGCTCCCACCCAATCAGTTCAAATCCCCACTGGCAGTTAAAAGGAAGAAACAGCCGAGATCTCACATTGCTCCTGGAAGCTCCAAGCCTGAAGATGACGAATGAGACTTCGTCGAAACGTCACCAAGACATCTCCAATTTTACGCGGGAGAAAACTCGAATAACTAGAGACCTACATATATGTGTGTGTGTGTGTGTGTGTATGTGTATGTGTGTGTGTATCTCTCTCTCTCTCTCTCTCTCTCTCTCTCTCTCTCTCTCTCTCTATATATATATATATATATATATATATATATATATATATATATATATATATATATATATATATATATATATATAGAGAGAGAGAGAGAGAGAGAGAGAGAGAGAGAGAGAATGTATTTTCAGATATACCAATCCATATTAAAAGTGGAAACTCTGTGCTTCAGATCTGGTCCTAAGATACCAGAAAATGGTACCTTCACTTTCTTTAAAGAAAATATGAATAAGAAGTTGAAACTGAACATTATCTTTAACTTGATCAAGGACATAAATGTAAATTTTTTTGCTGAAGGTGAGAATTCATATCAACAAACACTCACAGTGAGAAAAGCATTGAAGAGATAAATAGAATTTATCTGACAGTGCAAGTTCCAACCGAAATCTAAAATGATGCAGCGAACAATGTTAAACAAGATTTCTGTGACTCCTGTTGCCTTTATAATCTGTCTAGTCTTTTGAAAAGGTCCCCCCATATAAATGTTTAGCCCAGCTGTCTAGCAAGATTAAGAGCTTTCTGCCATGTTCCCGTGACAGACCCAGAGAGGCTTTTCACAGAGCAAACCTCATGGGTTGCCATGAAATTGTAAGAGCAACTAAGCCACTTCCCAACAGCCACTGAGAACACTTTTTGCCATCACTTTAAAGAGAGCAAAGAAGAGGTAGAAACTGAGCTTTCCAGATATATTCCATTGAATTCCATCAAGGTTATGCAATAGCAGTCTTGCCCAACTTAATACCAAAGGTAAAATCAACTTACCTTCGCTACAAATGTGGGTATGCACATTTTCTTTGCTCGCACAGGCCACCTCCACACATGAGCAGGACCTTTCGCGCATGCGGAGAGCGTCAAAAATGGGACGTGATGATGTCTGGGTGGGTGGATGGAGCCTCCCACTGCCACTGCTACCGGTTGTCCTGAGCCAGATAGAATTGGCTGAATTGCACCACTGCCTTCCATAATTCACAGTTCAGCATGGCCTTGAAGTCTAACCCTTCTGGAGTCTACTAGGATGTGGGAAAGCAGCAGTAGTGGGTTTCCAAAATTGTTCGAACCTACTCTGTGGGTGTGGCCTCCTTTGTGGGAGTGGCTTGCTGCCCATGTGACCGGATGGGAGTGGCTTGCTGCCCATGTGACCGGATATGAAGATGCCGACGACACTTGTCAGAACCACCTTAAATTACCTCACACACAGCACTGGCATGCATAAGAATATGATATAAACTTGTTTTTTAAAAGGCATCTTTGGTTTGCGTTAAAACAACTTCAACACAAACAATGCTCTGATTGCACCACAAACGCAGTAGTCATCCATACCTTTCACAGAGGCACCGAGTTTTATAAATATGAGCGTGATAGTGTAAAATAATCATATCCAAGGACCAGTGGTGGGTTTCAAAAAAAATTGGAACTTCTTCTGTAGGTGTGGCCTGCTTTCCGGGTCCACTGGTGGAACCTCTTCTAACCCGTTCGGTAGATTTGACGAACCGGTTCTACCGAATAGGTGCGAACTGGTAGGAACCCACCTCTGGAAAGCAGACCCAGGATGTCACAATTCTGTGGCCCTGTTGACAAACTACCGTATTACAAATTACCATTTATATTTTGAAAGTCCACATTTTAATTTTCAGAAGAGTGAGATCTTAAAGTATTCATTTTTTTTTATCATACACTGAGATAGTTTGCATAGCCAGCAAAATTGAACGTTGAGCAATTTTTATGCAAATTGTGTTAGAACCAAATTAAATGGCGAATGATATATACATATATGACTTTTAAGGTAATTTAATTAAACCATTCACATGCTGGCATAAAGTTGTAGATGGACATTTAGAATAAGTCTGGGTTCCAGTCTACCCTGCAGTGAAGCTCTTTGAAGGACATTAGCATTTAATTTTGTTATTAACTGGATTGCTGTGAAGATGAAATAGAATAATGGGATGTATGATGCTCTAAATCCCTTAGAACAGGGATTTATTTATTTATTTATTTATTAGACTTATATACAGCTTCATAGGGCTTTCAGCCCTCTCTAAGCAGTTTACATTTTTTTTAGCAAATTGAGTCAACAACTTGCCCCCACAGTCTGGGTCCTCGTTTCACTCACCTCGGAAGGATGGAAGGCTGAGTCGACCTTGAGCCGATGTCAAACTCAAGGCCTGGGGGCCCGATCCAGCCCTCAGGGTGCTTAGATTTGGCCTCTGGGGCCATCCTGGAAACAGTAAAAGACCAGCCCACAGTGCCTCTGTCAGTGAAAATGAAGTTCAGGAGGGCTGCATGTGGCCCTCTTGTGCTCAGTTTTCACTGTCAGAGGGTTGCAGGAGGCCGTCGCATTCGAAATGGAGCTTGAGAGAGTCCTTGGGCCACCATAGGCGCCCCTGACACAAATGATGTTGTGCTGGCCATACTGACCCTGGCCACACCCACCCCAGCCTCCAAAGATCAAACACAACCCTGATGTGGTGCTCAATGAAATTGAATTTGACATCCCTGCCTTAGAAGGATGGTATAGAAATGTCATAAATAAATAAATAACAAAATATTCATGTACAAGATTTACAGAGCACCCACTTGTTTCATTTATTTATGGCATGTCTAAGGTAGACTGTGTCAAGTTTGAGTTCAGAGTTGAGTAACAGTACAGAGGTAACTTTGAAAATCTCCAAATTCATGGCTTTTCCTCTTTTTCCTTAACAATTGCTTTGCTGCCGTTGGAAGTTCATTTCTTTCTGTGTTGCTTCTAATGCTATCTGTAAAACTGACTAAACAGTCTCTTCTGTCCTCATATGAACATAAATTGGAAAGGCTATCTTGATTTCCTGTAATCTCCTCTCACTCCCGATCTTAAAGTAATTATATAGGTGTCAGACATTGCCAGATTCTTATTTGACCATTCACTGCAAAGCATTTAATTCTTAGAACATCTTTTTTATTTTTGAAAATTGAGAGATAAGTGTAAGGTATGTGTGTGTGTGTGTGTGTGTGTGTGTCATATGGATATGTGTGTGTGTGTGTATGACACACACATACACACGAGAGAGAGAGAGAGAGAGAGAGATATGATAGATAGATAGATAGATAGATAGATAGATAGATAGATAGATAGATAGATAGATAGATAGATGGGGGAGTATAGTAGAAAGTTGCAGCTGATATTTTCTTCTCCCCTGTTTTGAGTGACTGCTTGTGCTTTTCTTTTAATAAGTTGTAGAAAGTCTACACAAAGCTACATTTCTGAACTGTAGCCATGAAAACGGCAAATGTTCAGACACCATCAAGCTTGACTGAAGAGTGTCTTTGCCTTTAGAACCTGATCAGACTTCTCATTTCACAGTCCGTAACAAGGAAATCAGGTTAGTATATTGTACTGCTGTTTCATCGATATGTTCTCTGAATTGGAAAATGTGGTATACTGTAACTCTCTGTCCGTAGAAGGAATTGATGTCTGTTTTCTTTGGCTCAATGCATATTTTCAAACATCAAGAACATGTCTATTTTCCAGTTGCTTCCATGCTTATTGTCCGTATGTAATGCTGCTGGAAGTGTCGCTCACCTTGTACTGCTGGAAAAAAAGGCTTAAACTAAATGCTAAAGTGATACAATAATTGTAAGAAAAATCTGCTTTAATTTACCTTATTAGATCCAGTTATTATGGTTTCATTGCATAGTATGTTTTGTATGTGGAAAAGCAGATAACAAACTATGAAATATCTAGGTACCCTGTCAAGTATGAATGGTATAGTTGTATTTCAAACACATTGCCCCCTGTCTAAAATTGAAATCAGTGTAGCTAATCATATCATAATAGTAATCAGTAATTATAACCTCCAATTTGCATTTATTTCATACCTGATTGTAATCTTACCTTGAGGTAAGGACAGCCCATACATTTTATAATTAATAAATAAATAAATAAATAAATAAATAAATAAATAAATAAATAAATAAACAAATAAATAAATAAATAAATGCATACATATGTAAAATAAATCTGATTTATAAAATTTCTTGGAGGTAATCTTCAGTTTTGTACACAGTAACGTTATTCACATATCATGCTAATCCATAATATAGCATGCTTTATTTTGGCATAAGATATTATGTAATCCCAGTCATTGTGGGTTGTAAACAATTGTTTATAGTTAGGTGTAATGCATAAATGCAGGGATTATGGATTATTTAACAAATCATGACTAAAACAAACTATGTACTCAATGCAATATGTTTGGACAAAGCCAACCTGTTTTTAAAACTAGTTTTCCAGCTTTGAATTTGAAGAGGGAGGTGCAGAAGGGGAAAAAAGGCAATAAGAACATCAACCGTAGCCTAGTGAAGACCCTGTAGAAGATTATGGAACATCTGTTTTTGCAAATCTTTTATGGCATCTGCATTACTCTGAATACATATGAACCGATCATTCTTAATTTCATACTGTGAAACTCTGCAAAAACACGGAGATGTGTTTGAAAGCTTGGAAGTCAAGGAAATTTGTGAAAGAACACTGGCCCCAATGTCAGTGGCATTTCTGGGGTTAATGTCTCTCAAATATACGATTTCCAATAAATTACTGTTCCTGTATACTATTCACACTCAATTTCGTTCTTTCAAGGTTTCAGTAATAGAATCAGCCAGGCAATTGCTGCACTGAAGTTTCCTTTGAATCTGAAATTGTATAATTGAACTATTGAACTGATGTCCACCTCTTGGTTTTCTTGCTGGTCAGAATCCAGGAGAGTTGTTTTGATGACTTTTATTTTGTAAAGCTTTCCCTGCTACCTCTTTAATTTTATGTGTTGATCTGTATTATATGTGTTCTCTTCCTGCCCAGAAATACTTTGGAACCACAAAGGAGCTGATTTCCTTTTGAGGGTAGCATTTCTCATTTACAGAGCTGTTTTCATTGAAACTTTTCTAAAGGTTTGATATAACCAGCAAATCTCACATTATCACCTCTTTGTAGCTACAGTTTCTTTGGAGGTGATGGCAGGAAGGAGCTTTAATTTTCCTCTGTGTCTTTATTATTGTGCCTTCACTAAGCAAAGAGAAGCCCGTGGGTTCAGTGGTGGGATTCAATTTTTTTTATTACCGGTCCTGTAGGCATGGCTTTGTGGTGTGGCATGGCTTTGTGGGCGTGGCTTTGTGGGCATGGCAGGGGAAGGATACTGCAAAATCTCCATTCCCTCCCCACTCTAGGGGAAGGATACTGTAAAATTTCCATTCCTTCACCACTCCTGGGGGAAGTTACTGCAAAATTCCCATTCCCTCCCAATCAGCTGGGACTTGGGAAGCAGAGAATAGATGGGGGTGGGGTCAGTCAGAGGTGGTATTTATCGGTTCTCTGCACTACCATATTTTTCAGAGTATAAGACACACCGGAGTATAAGGCGCACCAAGGTTTTGAAGAGGCAAATTAAAAAAAAGTTTTTGCACTCTGCAGACCTCCCCAAAACAGGCTGTTGTTCGTAAAAATGGGCCCGATTTTTCCAACAAAGGGGCATGAATAGCCTTTAGGAGGCTTGTAGAGTGCTCCTGGGGGGTCGCCCCCCCAAAACAAGCAAAAAATGCCCCATTTTTTTGCAAAAACTGGCCTGTTTTTTTGCGTAAACTGGCCCATTTTTTGTCATTTTTTGTTAGAGGCAAAATTGAGCAAACAACAGTCCGTTTTCTTCTCATTTCTGCCCCCTCCAGCCCCCAGGAGACCCTGCAAGGCTCCTAAAGGCTCTGCACGGCCATTTTGGTGAAGGGGGCAAGGTTTCGGGAGGAAAAAAATGCTGTATTCAGTGTATAAGACACACCCAGATTTTCAGTCTCTTTTTTGAGGGAAAAAAGTACGTCTTATAATCCAAAAAATGCGGTACTCAAAATTTCTGCTACCAATTCTCCAGAACTGGTCAGAATCTGCTGAATATCACTTCTGCATGGGATGGATTAAAAATACGAATTGTAATAGTTGTGATTTTCCAGATGGTATATATAGCATCTTAACATTATCAAGTTAACTACTGAAGGATGACTAGAAGTCACAGCTCAGGTGGCATTGTGTTGGTAAATTTTATGATCCATTCAGTCAAGAACTTATTCAAGCCACCTGCTTCTATCATGTCAACATTTGAGGACAATAGATCTCAGGTTTATGTACAGTATACTGGTGTATCTGAGTATCCATATCTACGGTTGTATTTAGGTAGGTCCATTAGAACATCCATTTACGGTGAATGTAGAACTGCAAGCATCTTTGTTCTTTTTCTTCCTATACTTTTAGTAACTTAGTTGGTCATAGCATTTATATGGGAAACCTCCAGGAAATACAGTACTATCTTAAGGTGACCAGACGTCCCGCTTTTGGCGGGACACCCCCACTTTTTAATGCATTTTCCCGCGTCCCGCACGCTTTTTTTAAAAGCACGCTTTTTTTGGCGCTCGCAGCTCCCGCCCATCAGCTGCTAGCTTGCTGGGCTGGCTCATCGTTCTGTTCTATCTGCTACCTACAAATTTAAGCCAGCCCAGCCTGCCGCTCACTGATTTAATTGGCCAGGACTCCAGCCAATCAGTGAGCTGGCTGGGATGGAAAATTTTCCATCCCAACCAGCTCACTGATTGGCTGGACTCCTTACCCTGAGGACTCCTGCGTGAGTCTCCATTTTCCTTTCGTCTTTTGGGGTTGCAGCTGCGCTTGTTGGTGAGTAATCTAATCTAATTCTAATCAAAGAATTTTCCGCTCGCCGCGGCAGGAGGAGAGGGTGGGGGCAGCGGCAGCCGCCCGCAGAGAACTTCCTCTCACTTCCGGGGCTCCCGCCGCCCGGCAGAAGCCAGTGAAGTGCGTGGAAGTTCTGTGCGGGCGGCTGCCGCTGCCCCCACGCTCTCGTTCGTGCAGAGAATTAGCCTCGGCTGCTGAAGGGATCGGGCCGCCACTTTCTCCTCCTCCTCCCTCCTGTGCAAGCCCTGTCAAAACGCACGTTTCCCTCCTCGGCTGCTGAAGGGATCGGGCTGCCACTTTAACTTTCTCCTCCTCCTCCTCCCGCCCTCAGCAAGAGAAACGGCAGCCCGCCCGGGAAACGGACACTTTGGCAGGGCTTGCACAGCGCTGTGCAAGCCCTGTCAAAACGCACGTTTCCCTCCTCGGCTGCTGAAGGGATCGGGCTGCCACTTTAACTTTCTCCTCCTCCTCCTCCCGCCCTCAGCAAGAGAAACGGCAGCCCGCCCGGGAAACGGACACTTTGGCAGGGCTTGCACAGCGCTGTGCAAGCCCTGTCAAAACGCACGTTTCCCTCCTCGGCTGCTGAAGGGATCGGGCCGCCACTTTAGCTTTCTCCTCCTCCTCCTCCCGCCCTCAGCAAGAGAAATGGCAGCCCGCCCGGGAAACGGACACTTTGGCAGGGCTTGCACAGCGCTGTGCAAGCCCTGTCAAAACGCACGTTTCCCTCCTCGGCTGCTGAAGGGATCGGGCTGCCACTTTAACTTTCTCCTCCTCCTCCTCCCGCCCTCAGCAAGAGAAATGGCAGCCTGCCCGGGAAACGGACACTTTGGCAGGGCTTGCACAGCGCTGTGCAAGCCCTGTCAAAACGCACGTTTCCCTCCTCGGCTGCTGAAGGGATCGGGCCGCCACTTTAGCTTTCTCCTCCTCCTCCTCCCGCCCTCAGCAAGAGAAATGGCAGCCCGCCCGGGAAACGGACACTTTGGCAGGGCTTGCACAGCGCTGTGCAAGCCCTGTCAAAACGCACGTTTCCCTCCTCGGCTGCTGAAGGGATCGGGCTGCCACTTTAACTTTCTCCTCCTCCTCCTCCCGCCCTCAGCAAGAGAAACGGCAGCCGGGCTTCCGCCACGCCCCCGCCCCGCCGCTTTTTCTTCTTCCCCGGCCTTCCCAGTTAGCTTGCTTGAAGCTCCGAGGAGGCGGGAGGAGGGTCGCAGGAGTGGAAGTGGGGGGAGGTCTCCCTCCTCTTCCCCTTCTGCCATGAGCAGCAGCAACAGCAGCCGAGCTGGGAAAGGGGAGCTTTAGCAGGGCTGTCGGAGCCCTGTCAAAGCGCACCTTTCCCACGTCGGCGGCTGCAGGGACCGCCCCGCCGCTTTCTCTTCCTCCTCCTCCTCTTCCCCTTCTGCCATGAGCAGCAGCAATGGCAGCCGAGCTGGGAAAGGGGCGCTTTAGCAGGGCTGTGGGAGCCCTGTCAAAGCGCACCTTTCCCGCGTCGGCGGCTGCAGGGACCGCCCCGCCGCTTTCTCTTCCTCCTCCTCCTCTTCCCCTTCTGCCATGAGCAGCAGCAATGGCAGCCGAGCTGGGAAAGGGGCGCTTTAGCAGGGCTGTGGGAGCCCTGTCAAAGCGCACCTTTCCCGCGTCGGCGGCTGCAGGGACCGCCCCGCCGCTTTCTCTTCCTCCTCCTCCTCTTCCCCTTCTGCCATGAGCAGCAGCAATGGCAGCCGAGCTGGGAAAGGGGCGCTTTACCAGGGCTGTGGGAGCCCTGTCAAAGCGCACCTTTCCCGCGTCGGCGGCTGCAGGGACCGCCCCGCCGCTTTCTCTTCCTCCTCCTCCTCTTCCCCTTCTGCCATGAGCAGCAGCAATGGCAGCCGAGCTGGGAAAGGGGCACTTTACCAGGGCTGTGGGAGCCCTGTCAAAGCGCACCTTTCCCGCGTCGGCGGCTGCAGGGACCGCCCCGCCGCTTTCTCTTCCTCCTCCTCCTCCTCTTCCCCTTCTGCCATGAGCAGCAGCAATGGCAGCCGAGCTGGGAAAGGGGCGCTTTAGCAGGGCTGTGGGAGCCCTGTCAAAGCGCACCTTTCCCGCGTCGGCGGCTGCAGGGACCGCCCCGCTGCTTTCTCTTCCTCCTCCTCCTCTTCCCCTTCTGCCATGAGCAGCAGCAATGGCAGCCGAGCTGGGAAAGGGGCGCTTTAGCAGGGCTGTGGGAGCCCTGTCAAAGCGCACCTTTCCCGCGTCGGCGGCTGCAGGGACCGCCCCGCCGCTTTCTCTTCCTCCTCCTCCTCTTCCCCTTCTGCCATGAGCAGCAGCAATGGCAGCCGAGCTGGGAAAGGGGCGCTTTAGCAGGGCTGTGGGAGCCCTGTCAAAGCGCACCTTTCCCGCGTCGGCGGCTGCAGGGACCGCCCCGCTGCTTTCTCTTCCTCCTCCTCCTCTTCCCCTTCTGCCATGAGCAGCAGCAATGGCAGCCGAGCTGGGAAAGGGGCGCTTTTGCAGGGCTTCCGCCGCGCCCCCAAGGACCGCTGACCTCGCGCCTCCGTTTCTTCTTCTTTCCCAGCCTTCCCAGTTAGCTTGCTTGAAGCTCCGAGGAGGCGGGAGGAGGGTCGCAGGAGTGGAAGTGGGGGGAGGTCTTCCCAGCCGGGAAGAGCTGAGAGGCTGCCGGCCCCTTTCGCAGGAAAGTTAACTTTTCTTGGCGAAATCCTGCCCCCCCCCCCGGCGTGGGTGAGTGGTAGGCTGTCCTCTTCCCGCAAGCCGCCCGGAGTTACCTGTGTGTGAGGTGGGCTGCCCTATGCATTTGCGTGTGTGCGCTGGAAAGAGAGTGAAAAAGAGAGGGAGAAATAATTATATTAATTAGATAGATCAGTCTTTCTCCACCTTGGAGACTTGAAAGTGTGTGGACTTCAACTCCCAGAAAGGGAGTTGGGAGAAAGGGAGAAAGGAGGAGAGAATGAAAGTATGATGGAAAGAAGAAAGAGGTAAGGAGAGGAGGATGGAAAGGAGAGAAAGAGGGGGAGAGAGGGTAGAAAGGGGAAGAGGAAGAGCAGGAGTAGGAGAAAGGTAAGGGAAGAAGGAAGGGGTAGGAGAGGAGGAAGGAAGGAAGGAGAGAAGGGAGGGAGGGAGAAAAGAAAGGGAAAATAAGGTGGTGTTATAACAGGAGGAAGGGATGGTAAACAAAGCAACCCAAACTGTATATTATAACCTATTAAATGAAATAATAAATGTATAAGAATGATAAATGTTAAAACACTTGTAACCAAATGACATGCTATATGTGATGATGGGTTTTTTTCTTTTTGTTTTGTTTTTATTGTTGTGGGTATGTGTCGTCTATGTAACAAAAAAAAATAAAAAAAGTTGATAGGCAAGAGGAAGGAGGAAGGAAGGAAAAAAGAAAAAGAGGGAGAGAGGAAAGAAGAAAAGATGGAACTAGAAAGCAAAGAAGGGAGGGAGGGAGGAAAGGAGAAGACAGGGAAAGAGTAGAAAGACAGAGAAGGTGAAGGTAGATAGGCAGAAGGAAGGAAGAAGGAAGAAATAGGAAAGGAGGGAAGAAGGAAGGAACAGAAGCGAAGAAATGGAAAGAGCAGAAAGACAGAGAAGGTAGATAGGCAAAAGAAATGAAGCTGAAAGAATGGAAGGAGGAAGGAAGAGAAAAAAAAGAGGAAGGGAGTGAGTGAGGAAAGAAGAGAGGATGGAAGGAGAAAGGAAGGAAGAGAGGGAAAGAGCAGAAGACAGATAAGGTGAAGGTAGATAAGCAAGAGGAATGAAGGAAGAAGTGAGGAGTCTCGAGGAGGGGGAAAACATTTAGTGACCAAAGTTACAATGGCATTGAAAAAAGTGACTGATGACCATTTTTCACACTTAGCGACCATTTTCACACTTAGCGACCGTTGTGGCATCCTCATGGTTACGCGATCAAAATGTTGATGTTTGGCAACAGATTCGTATTTCTGATGATAGTTTGAAATGGTGACAGTATAAATTATTGCTGGTGTAATACTTAACAATGGTTTTTAAGGATTTCTTTTATTTATAGAATACCTTTTTATTATTTTGGGGGGATTTTTACTTTTAAATTGTTTATAAAATGTATTTACTACAAGAAATGTTCCTTTTTGCAAATGTGATCTTTGCAAATCTTTGTGATGCAATATGTTCAGACCAGGTTTATGTGTCTCAAAGTGGCTGCTATTCTATGGGCAGGCCAGGTTGGTGCAAGGCAGCTTTGCCAGATTTGGTGTGTTTCACCCTCATTGAATTTTATATCGTATAAAGAATGGAAGGAGGAAGGAAGAGAAAAAAGGAGGAAGGGAGTGAGTGAGGAAAGAAGAGGATGGAAGGAGGGAGGAAGGAAGGAAGAGAGGGAAAGAGCAGAAGACAGATAAGGTGAAGGTAGATCAGCAAGAGGAATGAAGGAAGAAGTGAGGAGTCTCGAGGAGGGGGAAAACATTTAGTGACCAAAGTTACAATGGCATTGAAAAAAGTGACTGATGACCATTTTTCACACTTAGCGACTGTTGCGACCATTTTTCACACTTAGCGACCGTTGCGACCATTTTTCACACTTAGCGACCGTTGCAGCATCCTCATGGTCACGTGATCAAAATTTTGTTTGGCAACAGATTCGTATTTATGCTGGTTTCAGTGTCCTGGGGTGACCTTTTGACAAAAATTTTTTTTTTAATCAAGCCCCCCCCCCCCCCCCCCCCCCCCCCCCCCCCCCCCGGTAAAGGGTGTCCCTCTTTTCCAATCTGAAAATCTGGTCACCTTATACTATCTGCTAGACTGGGAAGTCAAGAAAAGTTACTAGAATTGAATTTGGTTCAAGAAAGAGTTTACCTCAGTAAAGATACTGTAGAGACACACCCAGATCTCTTTTTTGAGGGGAAAAAGTATGTCTTATACTCCAAAAAATGCGGTACATTGTGCCGGCCTCAGAATGTGAGCTATAAACAATTGAACTTTAGAATTTTAGTCTTCAAAAAGTGGAAATCACACATCTTTCTTTTACTGGAACTCTTGAAATCTGGCAAACCGATAGGAAAACATTTGGTTGGATTTGAACAACCCACAAGGGTAAAATTGAGTTCTTTGTTTAAGGCTCAATTTTGTGAACGCAACCTCTGTAGCCATTTTATACTTCAGTGGGTTGTACAAATCTTGACAATTAAGTTAATTCTATAAATCATGATTCAGGTCATGGTGTTACGTGGGGCAAACATAGCTTCCCAATGACAGACTGCTCTTTTCTAATCTGGATTATGAAGGCTCTAAAACAAAGGTGTCACTCATCTCATTGATGCCGACAGCTGTCATTTGTTCTGTCCTTCCTAATTTTCAGCCTCTTCTAAAGGTTACAGATCTCACCGACTGATGTTCTAGTAAGGCCTAGTTTTTTTATTTAGTGCAAAACCAGAATGCAGAATTCTCTGTTTTTCATGACAAGTGGCTGAGACCTGACTCTCAGCATCTTTCAGTGAACAGCCAGGGAGCCTAGAAACCAATAAATCAGCAAGAACAAAAAAGCACCTCAGCTGTATTGAGATTGCTGAAGGGGAAATACAGGAGCACAGGCCTTCATGTATGACCGATACGTATGTATATCAATGTGTTTCGGTGTATGAGTGTGAACATGCTTATGTGAGTGTGCCAATTACTGTATTTTTCAGAGTATAAGACGCACCAGAATATAAGACGCACCAAGATTTTGAAGAGGCAAATTTAAAAAAAAGGTTTTGCACTCTGCAGACCTCCAAAAAATGACCCGCTTTTCACAAAAACAAGCCCATTTTTTTTTAAAAAAGGCATGAATAGCCTTTAGGAGGCTTATAGAGTGCTCCTGGGGGCTGGGGGGGGGGAGAAATTGAGCAAACAACGACCCATTGTTTGCTCATTTCTGCCTTCCCCAGCCCCCAGGAACACTCTGAAAACCCCCTAAAGGCTCTGCACGGCCATTTTGGTGAAGGGGCGGGGTTTCAGGAGGCAAAAAATGCTGTATGCAGTGTATAAGATGCACCCATTAGTCTCATTTTTGAGGGAAAAAGGTGTGTCTTATACGCCGAAAAATACAGTAGACAAAAAGTATATAGGTAGTCCTCAACTTGTGATCAAAGTTGAGCGCAAAATTCCTGCGGCTAAGTGAGACAGTTGTTAAGTAAATTTTGCCCCATTTTATGACTTTCTTGCCATTTTTATTAAGTGAATCACTGCAGTTGTTAAGTTAGTAACCTGGTTGTTAAGTGAATCCGGCTTCTCCATTGACTTTGCTTGTCAGAAGGTCGCAAAAAGAAGGTCACATGACCCTGGGACACTGCAACCATCATAAATATGAGTCAGTTGCCAAGGATTCAAATTTTGATCACGTTATCATGGGGATGCTGCCACGGTCATAAGTGTGAAAAATGGTCATAAGTCATTTTCTCAGTGTTGTTACATTGAACAGTGACTAAATGAACTTTTGTAAGTTGAGAACTACTTGCACTTGTTCACTTGGGTTAGGACCGAAGAGACTCGGGCCTCACTTCATTTACTGCCTGTTTTTCATGGACGTGAATAGTGAGGTAATTATAACAATAATGTTTGACTGTTTTCTTAATATCACAACAGACATTTTTTTACTAGGGGAAGTTTTTCTAGATTGGAGATAAGAAAATAAGGTTTCATATTCTAAAACAGCAAGCCAGGTTGCTATTTCAGGCCCAGAAAAGAACCAAGAGAAAGAGAAGAATCATTTTTTTTTTTTTAGTCATTTTATTAAAGCTTATAGGCCGCCCTTTTCCCTGAGGGGACTCAGGGCGGCTTACAAATCATGGGAAGGGGAGTGCAAGACAAAAAAACATAAAACTGTGCGTGAATGATACAAAAAAAGAAAATAACAATAAAACACAACTTTCATTCAACATTTGGGTGGGGCGGATTAGAATCTTATCCCCAGGCCTGACGGGATAGCCAGATCTTAAGGGCTGTGCGGAAGGTCTGGACGGTGGTGAGGGTACAAATCTCCACGGGGAGATCGTTCCAAAGGGTCGGAGCTGCTACTGAGAAGGCTCTCCTCCGCGTAGTCGCCAGTCGGCACTGACTGGCGGATGGAACTCGGAGGAGGCCTAATCTGTGCGATCTGATAGGTCAAAGGGAGGTAATCGGCAGGAGGCGGTCTCTCAAGTACGCAGATCCACTACCATGGAGAGATTTATGGATGGTAAGTAGCACCTTGAAGCGCACCCGGAGATCAACAGGTAGCCAGCGCAGCTCGCGGAGGATAGGTGTTATGTGGGCGAACCGTGGTGCGCCCACAATCACTAGCGCGGCCGCATTCTGGACTAGCTGAAGTCGCCGGATGCTCTTCAAGGGCAGCCCCATGTAGAGCACATTGCAGTATTCCAGCCTAGAGATCACAAGGGCTCGAGTGACTGTTGTGAGGGCCTCCCGGTTCAGGTAGGGTCGCAACTGGCGCACCAGGCGAACCTGGGCGAACGTCCCCCTGGTCACAGCCGATAAGTGATGGTCAAAAGTCAGCTGTGGGTCCAGGAGGACTCCCAAGTTGCGAACCCTATCTGAGGGGTGTAAAATTTGACCCCCCAGCCTGAGCGATGGAACACTGGCCAAATTATTGGGAGGGAAACACAACAGCCACTCGGTCTTGTCCGGGTTGAGTACCAGTTTGTTAGCACTCATCCAGTTCTTAACGGCCTCAAGGCCCTGGTTCATCACGTCCACCGCTTCATTGAGTTGGCACGGGGCGGACAGATACAACTGTGTGTCGTCCGCTTATTGGTGGTATTTTATCCCGTGCCTCCGAATGATCTCGCCCAGCGGTTTCATGTAGATGTTAAATAGTAGGGGGGATAAGACCGAACCCTGCGGCACCCCATATGTTAGGGGCCTCGGGGACGATCTCTGCCCCCCCACTAACACCGACTGCGACCTGTCTGAGAGGTAGGAGGAGAACCACCGTAAGACAGTGCCTCCCACCCCCACCTCCCGCAGTTGTCGCAGAAGGATACCATGGTCGATGGTATCGAAAGCCGCCGAGAGGTCAAGGAGAACCAGGATGGACGCATGGCCTCCATCCCTGGTTCTCCAGAGATCATCGGTCAATGTGACCAAAGCGGTTTCTGTGCTGTAACCAGGACTGAAGCCGGACTGGAAGGGGTCAAGATAGCTAGCTTCCTCCAAGGACCGTTGGAGCTGGAAGGCCACCACCTTCTCAACAACCTTCCCAACAAAGGGGAGGTTGGAGACTGGACGGTAATTGTTAAAAACGGCTGGATCCAAGGATGGTTTCTTCAGGAGGGGTCTCACCACCGCCGCTTTAAGTGCGGCGGGGAAGTGCCCCTCCCGAAGGGAGGCGGTAACGACCGCCTGGATCCAGCCTCGTGTCACCTCACTGCTGTTGGCAACCAGCCAGGAGGGACACGGGTCCAGAATACAGGTGGAGGTACTCACAGCTCGTATGGCCTTGTCCACATCCCCAGAGGCAACATCCTGAAACTCAACCCAGAGATGGTCTGCCAAGTTATCCCCCTGTGTCTCGGCTGGATCTGCAAAGGTGGAGTCCAAGTCCGACCGAAACCGCGCAACTTTGTCCGCTAAGAACTGGACATATTCCTCAGCCTTACCCTGCAGGGGGTCCCCCGTATCCCTCCTATTTAGGAGGGAGCGGGTTATCCTAAACCATTGGAGAAGTACTTGTTCTAAGCTTTATTTTTTATTTTTTTGAAAGGGTGATGGGTTAACAATTGATTCAATAATATACTCATTTGATTTTCCAGTCTATTTTTCTTTGTTTGTTTCTTCATTTCTCTGCATGCCAATTCTTTGCTAAAGGGAGTTTGCTGCAGGCAAGAACAACAACATTTAAAAACATGTAATTTATTCATTTTATTACATTTTTAAAAGCATAGCCAAAGGCCACAGAAGGTGCATAATCCCTAAACCAGAAATCTGTGCTGCTCTCATTCCACTGCTTGCTCTGGGATTTCGGGATTCATGTAGTTCATGAGATGTCCACCCCTGCTCTATAGGATTGGTACTATTTATACTTTGAAATATTTGCTTATTTATTAGATGTAAATCCTGCTTTTCTTGAGAACTCAATGCAATGTCAGTCTGATCTAGTGGTTAAGGAAGTAGGCTAGAAAGTGGGAGGCCATGAGTTTTAGTTCCACCTTAGGCACGAAAGCCAATTGGATGACCTTGGGTCAGGCCCTCTTTCTCTTTCTTGGGGCAACCCGATTCACTTCATGGGGGTTGCTGTTGTGAGGAAAATAGGAGGAGGAAGGTGTGTTGGATATTGCTTTATTTTATCCGCCATACCAGCAGAAATAACAATGTTAGATCTATTTGGCCAAATAGTTTTAGTTAGATTTGAACCTGTGTTTTCTTGATCTCAACCCATTACCATAATCATTACACCGTAGAACCAGAGGTGGGTTGTTCCCGGTTCGATCTGGTTTGGCTGAACCGGTAGTGGAATTCAGGCCTGGGTTGCAGAACCGGCAGCGACCCAGGCCTGCCATGCCCCCGAACTGGTTCCCTCACCGCTGCTGGGCTGCCACCATTTTAGTTTTTAGTGACTGCCCATGTGCAGTTCACTCTAAATTGTTCTACGCATGCACAAAGAACAATTTACATTGAACAGTGAGCACATGTGCATTGCGTGCGGGTTGCAAACCGGTAGTAAAACTGGCAGCAACCCACCCCTGCATAGAACCTTATTTAAAGTGTTGTCCTAAACATTCTGAAAGCTGAGACTGAAAGGGCAACCAAGGCTGATTTCATCCCATAACCTTTTACATGTATATAACCCTGCCTTCTTAGATATCTGAATTCGCTGTTTCAAATGGCAAGTTCTGAAGGTAAGTTCTAGATGCATTAATTAGAGTTCACTTCATCAGAGTAGAGCCCAGAGACTCGGAGAACCTTAGTAGTGTCAAGGATCTGAGAAAGCTATAGGCTCAGAGCAATAAGGAGCAAGTTCAGTATATGCAACCCTATCCTTAGCTTGAGCACTCATGCATTTATTAAAGCTACAACAGTGGTGTGATCTGAGTTCTGGCATCTGGATAGGTTCAGAGTCTCTTCAAAATGTTTTACAGGCTTTCTCTCTGCTTTCTGCTGTACCATGACCAAAGCAAGCAAAGGTGAAGTACTCTGCACTCCTAGTGGGAATATTTTAAATTGGAACATGTTGTTCCATCAAGGATTGAAGCTCTTGGCTTTCCTCCACCTCCTGGGGCACATACATTATTGACTTAAGTATGAGAAAGTCCAGATAAGTTTCAACTGTTGCTGCCCTTTTCTTTGACGCCTTAAGGCTACTCCTCTGTGCATGGTCATTCCACGCATAGAAGTAGAACAAGAATGTCAACAACATGTCTCTGAAGCAAGAGCACAGAGTGCTCTTTGCAGAGCTATTAAACCTAACACCAAATGACCAGGGGCTGGTGCAAAATGTTAAATTCCTTCCTGCCATTGTGGGTGGCCCAGAGACATGACACGGACAGCAGTAAAGCTGTACAACAGGACACCAATCCCTGAAATGGGTTCTGTTTATAGAACTGCATGGATTGTTTGAGAAGGCAAAGTGACCCTACATCTAAAATGGGTACAAAACACAATGTCCTCCGGTGTCCAGTTTCAATCCTAACTAGGTGATACAATTAATTTCAATTATTTTTAAATTGTCAAAGAAAAAGCTCAGCAGCATCATGATTATTAAAATATCCTAGAATGGTTTGAGGGAATAGTCCTCTATATCAAACTCATCACCTTTCCGGCATTCTATCTCTCAAAAGGCAAAGTGACAAGTTAACTATCTGGTCTGAGAATTTCCATTGGAAGCTCTTGTCTCCATATTTCTGCGCGTGTATGAATAAATGCTTGAGAAAAATCTGGGTCAGTAGTGTTTGAAGTGCTTTTCACTTGAATCTTTAATTGACTAAACTTTAAACAAGCTCCTTTGTGAACCTGAGTAGGCTGTGTTAACAGTAATTTCATTTGAAGAAAATGTCAGATATCCGGTTTTCAAGAGGAAAGCCATAACACATCTTGAACTTTATCAGTATCCTATTTTTTTTCAAATTCACATTTGTTTTCTGATCTCCAAAATGTCAAAGTTTAAAGCTATTGGAGCAACTACTACTTTTTTGTACTGTAGACAAGTTATTTGTATAATGATTATTTTTCCATCCACCTCATCCCTCATTTTAGAGATGGTTCGTGTTTGAAAAATAGCATATATTACTAATAGCCAATTCCTGTACCCACGTTTTATGTTGAAAATGATGCCTTGGTAATTATCAGTATAAGGAAGTCCAAAGTTTACAAAGATCTGAAATGTATTGCTTAAAACATCAGGAATAGCTGAAAAGGATCACCTGTATTTATTCTTCAGTTGGTTCTGTAAATAAAAGTAATAGAAGCTTCACTGGAAAATAAATAATGTCTTCAGAGATACAAATGTTCATACTTTATTCTTCTTGAGAAAAATCCAGATTTTTTTTTTAAAAGAAAGAATATATTTTGAGCCACATTATAGGTTTTGGGGAGTAGTTCAAAATGGATGCTTTTAAACTAGTCCAATGTTTAATGCATTTATTTATATGCCTAATTTGTTTTAAAAAGAATCCATTGCATCACTGAATTTTAACATTCCAGTCTTGTTGGGTGTGAAAAATGAGTGGGGATTGTTTTACACTCTAGGCTACATCTGCTCATTTCTGCTTAGTGTATTTCTGTTAAGTGAAATTTGAAGGCATGGTGTTAAAGGAGTCTTGTTCATGCCTCACCAGGCATTTCCACACTGCCAGGTTGCCCCAACCCAAGTAGCATCTTACTTGTGAAAGGCAGGGATGAACATCATGCCTATTACTCCCAGCAAATGCAACTTCTACCTATCTTTTTCAGTTCTGGATCTACAGGTCCCTGAGTGACGCAATTCATTAGAGCCACATTATACCTCTCACTGAAGCTTTGCTTTGGCTATCTCTTCCCTTTGATGCTTCACACCCAACCTATTCATTGTGTTCATTGAAGGAAAACATTCTCTGGTTCAATGTAAGGCTCCAAAAATACCCAAGAAAGACACGTGATTCTTTCAATTAGATTTCTTTATTGTTCCTTACCTGCAGACAGAATCTTGCCAAAGTAAGACAACAACCAGCCACATAAAGTATATAATCTGGAAACTATTAAGAAGGAGCTGTCTTCACCCTCTTTCTTTTATGCAAACTATCTGAACTGAGTTGTCTCTTGCTTCTCTGGAATGCATCCTCCTCTTCCTGAGAATCCAGAGTACATCCCAGCATCTCCAATGAGCAATGCTTGGATAATATGGCACCTTTTCTGCAGCAGCATCAGTGGAAAATTCTCTAAACTGCTGAGTGTATCAAGTCATTGGATTTACTTTAATCCTATAGCTCTTGCAAAAGGTTTTTCTTGCATTTCCTGCTGTATCTTTGTTGCCGTACACCAGGGGTAGTCAACCTTTTTATACCTACCACCCACTTTTGTATCTCTTGTTAGTAATAAAATTTTCTAACTGCCCACCGGTTCCATATTAATGGTGATTTATAAAGTAGGGAAGTAACTTTACTTTATAAAATTTATAAAGCAGAGTTATAGCAAACCCCTACCGCCCACCATGAAAGCTGGAACGCCCACTAGTGGGCGGTAGGGACCAGGTTGACTACCACTGCTGTACACAGTTGTCTGGTCACCAGATGAAGAGTTCTGTACAGATTAATTAATTAAACAAACCTATATAGCTGCCCATCTACCAAAAGAAACATTGAGCAGTGAACAAAATAAAAAAGCACAATACAATCAAATGAACACTTAAACCAATGAACAATATCGATGCTCCAATGAGCTTCCATCTATACATGTTGTTATGCAGGCTTAAAAAAAACAACCATATTTGTAAACACTATGAGTGAGGCAGGGTAGTTGCAGTGTAACAGCCTCATCTGGAAGAATTATTTTAATTTTAAATATTCAGAAAATAGTGATGCAGCTTGAGTGGATGTCTTGACAGAGGGCATTCTTGATAAGCAGCGACTTATGATTAGAACGTGTATAGTATCAGCCATTAAAGGGCTGGAAATGTTTTCATTCTGTCTTGTGCTTCTGTGCTACTGAGGACCTCGGAAGGCCAGCCTTTCCTCCAAGCAAAATATCTTGTAGCATTAATTTCCTCTGAAGGCTTGAGGTCTGTAAGGATACAGGTAATCCTCCACTTACAACAGTTCATTTAGTGACTATTCAAAGTTACAACGGCACTGAAAAAAGTAACATGACCATTTTTCACACTTGTGACCGTTCACAGCATCCCCGTGGTCATGAGATCAACATTCAGATGATTGGCAACTGGTTCACATTTATGACGGTCCCGGTGTCATGTGATCACCTTTTCCGATCTTCTGAAAAGCATGGGGAAGCCAGATTCACTTAACAACCAGGTTACTAACTTAACAACTGCAGTGATTCCTTTAACAACTGTGGCAAGAAAGGTCGTAAAATGGGGCAAGACTCACTTAACCAATGTCTCACTTAAATGAAAGAAATTTTGAGCTCAGTTTTGGTCATAAGTGGAGGACTACCCCAGATGTAGAGGTCACCAAAAGCTGCTTCTGCATAGCAGAGTTTGTCCAAACTCTGTCCGGAGTTTCTTCATACCTCTGGATGGAAGATTTTCTTCATGCCAGGCCACGTTGTTTGTTAAGAAGCTTTACACATATTATAACCTGCTCTGGGGCCGCCAGCTGAAGGCTATAACATTTTGAATAGGCTTTTAAATTCCTTGTCTTAACAACATTTTTATAAGCTCCTTGATTTAGCATATGTATTATAAACCTGGAAGGAACACTCTGGACAATGCCTCATTGATGGAATTCCTGTCATTTCTACTTCATTGTGTTTGTTAAGCCTGGATGTCTGTCAGTATATTACTTTGGCATAATATAGATCTGTATCTAACCTGCTTTAAAAAAAAAAACCTGAAACCATCCCGCAAACATCGCAACTCTCCAGATTTATCAGTTTTCTGACTGAAATAATTGTTTCATGCGCTTCTTCTTCAGATATGGCAAGTATAATAAAGCAGTTCTTCAAATTTATATGCTGGACAGGCAGAGAGTTGCTTTATCTACTGCTTCAGTTAAATTTTTCTGCTTTCTATCAGATGGTATATTAAAAACTGGGTTTATTAAATAGCATTGGCTTAAAAGGTAACAGGCTGAAATGTTTTTAAAAGTAAAGAATTGATACCCAGCATTTTGGAACAATCTGTTGCAGAGTCGGACAGAGAGGAGGTTGGGGAGAAACATGGGCCAGTCCTGGAGCCTGGGGAAGGCTCAGACGAGGGCTCTGCGTTGAAGGCAGAGAGGAGGCCAAGGCCACCTGGTAGTTATGTGCTGCCTCCGGAGCCTCTGGGATCTGACATCAGCGAGGCAGAAGAACAGTGTGAGCTGGTTCCCAGTGTGCGCGTGCACAGAGCTGCCAGAAGGCAAGAACAATTAAGAAAAAAGGGGTGGCTTGGAGATGATTGGCCTCTCCCATAAGACATAAAAGAGGAGCAAACGGAGGTGAACCTTTGCAGGAAGCAATTAGTTCATCTAGTTGGTTGAAGCTCTAAGAAGTTCCATTTGACTCTGTGCTAGGTTTGGCCTTGCAAAATTAATTGGCAATTAGGTCTCTGGCAGCATTTCAAGGGCAATAAATGTTTGAATGAATGTTTGAATGTTTATTTTATTTATATGCCGCCCTTTCCCCCCGAAGGAGACTCAGGGCAGCTCACAACTCAACTAAGGGAGGGGGATACAGACAAAAATTAAAACAACGCGCAACAATACATAATTTAAAACACACAGCAGTCATACCATTCGAGAAGGGGGTAGAAGCTTTTTAGCCCCAGGCCTGTCGGAATAGCCAGGTTTTGAGGGCTTTGCGAAAGGTCTGGAGGGTGGTGAGGGTTCGAATCTCCATGGGGAGTTCGTTCCAGAGGGTCAGAGCGGCCACAGAGAAGGCTCTCCTCCGAGTAGTCGCCAGTCGACACTGGCCGGCGGATGGAATTCGGAGGAGGCCTAATCTGTGGGATCTAATCGGTCTAGAGGAGGTAATTGGCAGCAGGCGGTCTCTCAAGTACCCAGGTCCAATACCATGAAGGGCTTTATAAGTGACGACTAGTGCCTTGAAGCGCCTTGAAGCGTATCCGGAGACTAATAGGCAGCCAGTGCAGCTCGCACTGCACATAAAGGTGGGTGCTTATCAACATTTCTCTGAAAGATTGTGGCAACTCGAGCAGACATTTGTCGGAATCTTCATAGGCTGTTGGGGAAGACATGCGGGTTGTGAATGACCATAATTCACAGCCATATAAGTAAAAAAAAAAAGGGTTTTGGGACTAAGATTGTGATTTATGCTTTCTCAGAAAGCCTAGGTCACAACACAACCCTCATTTTAGCAACTGCCTAGGAATAGCAACAAAAATAGCACTTAGACTTAACTATTGCTCCACAGTGCTTTACAGCACTCTCTAATGGTGTCAACGTATTGCCCTCAACAATCTGGGTCCTCATTTTACCAACCTCAGTCTGAGTCAACCTTGAGCCAGTCAGAATCGAATACCAGGCTGGGAGCAGAGTTAGCCTGCAATACTGCATTCTAACAACTGTGGCAACAAGGCTCCAAGACCACTGGCAGGTAAATCTTGGAATAATAACTAACAGCTCATATTTTGACTATTTTTAAGCCAAAGCATAATCCAGCCAAAGTTAGGAGTTTAAGGACATAAATGCACAATCATATTCTTCTGGTTGAGATCAAGAG
Source organism: Thamnophis elegans (assembly GCF_009769535.1). Taxonomy (NCBI): domain Eukaryota; kingdom Metazoa; phylum Chordata; class Lepidosauria; order Squamata; family Natricidae; genus Thamnophis; species Thamnophis elegans. The sequence goes on along the minus strand of NC_045543.1, from coordinate 15,158,756 downwards.
CACTTATAAGAATGACTGCTCAGTTTAAGTAAGGACTAAAGCCAGGCTGGAAATGAACTGTCTCTTGAACTTTGGATACAACCTAATTCCAGGCTAGTGCAACTGCACATACATGCAAAGAGTGGTTGTTAAGGTGGCAGCATCACACCACTGCTTTTAATGCCTGATATCTATGGGATAAATGTAGATACCTTTTTCTTTTTGAGCTGAAATAGGAAGAGGGATTCTCTCCTTCTCAAAGCCTCCTTGGAGCTTTAAAAAAAAAATTATTTCCTGCTTTCTAGTTCATCTCAATCAGGTGGCACAGCTGATCCCCACCCAACTGTTTTACCTACTGTTGCTGACTTGGAAGATAAGTAGCTGAGCTTCTAAATGCTCCATTTTCAGCGCTGTGTGTGCGCCAGTGGTGGGATACGACCCAGGTACTGTTCTGGTATGGTTAAGGTGACCAGATTTTCAGATTGGTAAAGAGGGACACCACTGACCGGGGGGGGGGGGGGGCGTGATTAAAAATTTTATATTTTGTCAAAAGGTCACCCCAGGACACTGAAATCAGCATAAATACGAATCTGTTGCCAAACAAAATTTTGATCATGTGACCATGAGGATGCTGCAACGGTCGCTAAGTGTGAAAAATGGTCGCAACCATTGACTTATAAATAGACTAATGTTCTGAAAACCTGACATAAATTACTATATATTTTAAATAGCTGTAAAGCTATGCTGGAAAAGTTATTCTCAAGGTATTGTGATAAATTCAATAAAAAGAAGGGAATTCTTCATGAACTTAAGGAGAAATGAGAGTATTGGATAGTAAATGGGCAAATAAAATTACCAATCAAAGAGAATATTTGCACCTCAGGGTTGAAATGAGATGTTCTCTCCTACTCTTTCCTCTTCCTCTCTTCTCTCTCTGTCTCTCTCATCCTCTTTCTCTTTGTCTTTCTTCTCTTTCTCCTTCTTTTCCATTCTTCCTTCACTTATTCTTTCTTTCTCTCTTCTCTCTCCTCTTTGTCTCTTTCTGTCTCTCATCCTCTTTCTCTTTGTCTCTCTTCTCTTTCTCTCTCCTTCTTTTCCATTCTTCTGTCACTTTCTCTCTCCTTCTCCCTTCTCTCTCCTCTTTGTCTCTTTCTCTCAGTCTCTCTTCTCTTTCTCCTCCTTTTCCATTCTTCTATCACTTTTTCTCTCCTTCTCCCTTTTCTCTCCTCTTTGTCTCTTTCTCTCTCTCTCTTACCCTCTTTCTTTCTTTCTCTCTCCTTCTTTCCCACTCTTCTGTCACATTCTCTCTCCTTCTCTGTCTCTTTCTGTCTCTCTCCCCTCTTTTTTCTTCCTCTCTCCCACTCTTTTATCACTTTCTCTCTACCACCCAACCTGTCCCCATACTTATCTTCGACTGATCATGTTTGCAATAATTTACCTTTTCTAAATAGGCGCAGTTCCCTTACCAGATCCCTCGCTCAATCAAACACACACACAGACAAAAAACCATTTTTCTCCAAACTTTGGTCACAGCATGGTTCTGACTTCGGCTGGTGGGAACAGCTTTCCCCTTTCTCCGTCCAGTTTGGCAACAAGTCTAGCGGAGGGCTGTCCCCATCCCCGGTGACTGGGGCGGAGCGGGGATAGCGAGAAGGCAGGCCCGGCTCTTCTTGGCTTCTGCCTCTCCTAGCAGCATATAAGAAACCCCGCGATCTCCGGTCTCTCTTAACTTAGATACGGAAACTAAGCCCGGCGCATGATACAGACGTCACAAGGGAAATGGCCAATAGGAACGGCTCATGGTCACAGATCAAAAGAGGAGATTGCGACGGAGAAAGAGCATCCATTAGCGCTGCCCCCCCTCCCTTCCCTACTTCTGCGCATCTCGAAACCACCGCGTAAAAAGAATTTGCCCCGACGTTTTTCCCACGGACAATGAGCTCTCCCTCAGACCTTTTACGATACAGCCACGCGCTGCCAGACTCCAAATAAGTTCTAACTAGGTTACCCAGCCCATGCGAGCCAGCAGCTGATGGGCAGGGGAACGAATGAGCGGCTCACTCGTTCCCCACTCATCCGCCCGCTCACACGCTACAGTAGCCAGCCCAGCGAGCTAGCAGCGGATGGGCAGGGGAACGAATGAGCGGCTCACTCGTTCCCCGCCCATCCGCCCGCTCACACGCTACAGTAGCCAGCCCAGCGAGCTAGCAGCTGATGGGCAGGGGAACGAATGAGCGGCTCACTCGTTCCCCGCCCATCCGCCCGCTCACACCCTACAGTAGCCAGCCCAGCGAGCTAGCAGCGGATGGGCAGGGGAACAAATGAGCGGCTCACTCGTTCCCCGCCCATCCGCCCACTCACACGCTACAGTAGCCAGCCCAGCGAGCTAGCAGCGGATGGGCAGGGGAACAAATGAGCGGCTCACTCGTTCCCCACTCATCCGCCCACTCACACGCTACAGTAGCCAGCCCAGCGAGCTAGCAGCGGATGGGCAGGGGAACAAATGAGCGGCTCACTCGTTCCCCGCCCATCCGCCCGCTCACACGCTACAGTAGCCAGCCCAGAGAGCTAGCAGCTGATGGGTGGGGGAGGGCGGCGGCGGCTCGCACAGAGAACCGCTCAGTTCTGGAGCTTCTGCCGCCCGTGGCGGTGCAGCACAGGGGCTGGCTGTGACGCGAGGAGATGAAATAAACTCGGCAAATGGGGAGAAGGAGGAGAGGAGGCCTGTCTCCTCCCCATAGCGCCTCCCGATTCCCACTGGTACCAATCTATAACATGATTACTCACCAGTGAGTAAGCGCAGCTGCAACCAAAAGACGAAATGAAATGGAGACTCACGCAGGCGTGCTAAGCTAAGTGGACTCCAGCCAATCAGTGAACTGGTTGGGATGGAAAATTTTCAGCACGCGGTGTGCTAAAAATTTTCCATCCCAGCCAGCTCACTGATTGGCTGGAGTCCAGGCCAATCCAATCAGTGAGCGGCAGGCTGGGCTGGCTTAAATTTGTAGGATAGAACAGAATGATGAGCCAGCCCAGCGAGCTAGCAGCTGATGGGCGGGGGAGCGAGGGAGCTGCAAGCACCAAAAACAGCGTGTGTTTTTAAGAAGCGTGCGGGACGCGGGAAAATTCATGAAAAGGCGTGGGTGTCCCACCAATAGCGGGACGTCTGGTCACCCTAGGTATGGTGCTCCGGAGGACTCACTCACCCGCCCACCTCCTTATTGGTATTTGAGCTGTTCGGGACTTCTGCGCACATGCATGGAGTGTAAGACGCCTGCGCAATGCTCTGCCGAGCAGCTGGAGCATTGCAGGCAGTAAGTACGCATGCATGTGCTGCACGCATGTGTGCGTGTGCTGTGCGCATTCATATGGTGGACTCCCGGCCCCATTGCACCGTACCAGTTGAAACGGGATCTGGAAACCACCACTGGTGTGCGCAAAACACACATACATGCAAAGTGTGGTTGTTAAGCTGGCAGCATCCCACCGCTGCTTTTAATGCCTGATATCTGTTCTGACCCCCCTCTCCGCTCGTTCACAAATGACAGTCAGACAGAACTTCAAAGGAAATATCTTTATCAGTCTTGGCTCAAGTTGGCTGCGAGCCCAAAAATAAATGTAGATAAAGTCTCTGGCAAAACGTTACACAGCAAAAGCAAAAACAAAAAGCTCTTACAGCAAACCAGAAAGCAAAACTACTTATCCAAGTGACTCTTTAAATCAGGTTTACAGAAAGCAAATCACTTATCCAAGTGCCTCTTTGAATCTCGAAACCATGAACCACGAACGACGAACCACGAACGTTGACTTCTGCCACTAAGGCGTGGCACCATCCGTCTTTTATCTGCAGAAGATGACCCTAACGAGCAACAGCTGCTCATTATTCCTGCATCCCGACTCAACTCACAGCAAGCTTCTGCTGAGTCACAACAGATATCTATGGGATAAATGTAGATACCTTTTTCTTTTTGAGCTGAAATAGGAAGTGCGATTCTCTCCTTCTCCAAGCCTCCTTGGAGCTTTAAAAATATATTTTAAGATGGTGCTGTCTGCATTGTGTGTTAGTCTGGAAAGACCAAGGCATTTGTGAGACACTTGGCATGATACACCGTGCATGGCTGGTGTATGTTTAGGACAGAGGTTGGTGAAATTTTGTAGAGAGTGTTTGGTTGTATGCCCTTCTGTCATGAGAGGTGTAGCCTCCATTATGGGTTACCTGTGAAATAGTCCTGTTCTACTCCAAAGTTGCGATATAATGAGCAGTATTTAAATGGGCAGTCCCTTCTAAACTTCCTTGAGAATGAGTTCCAATGGAGCCTATTTTTGAATTGACACATGTATAGCATTGCTTTGTTAGCATTTGTTCGTCTGACATTGTGTGATTTTTCTGCAGGGTAAAAAAAAAAATCCATCCTCATTCTGTTTATATAGTTCTTGACACAATGAGGTTCTGATCTTTGGCCTTTTTGTTGCTGAAATACTAATAATCATGATATGTCTTTTTTAAAACCTGTATTTATGGTAGGAGGGGAGCTATTCAGTCTGGTAGACTAACAAAGGAAACAACCTTTTCAAAATCTTAGGAAATTAATTATTGCCTTCACTTTTATTGAACTAGAGGGCTGTTTTACAGCATGCTGTTATAAACAGCTGCACATACTTTTTAGGCATATATGAAGTTTTCCTACTACTTACTAATTTTTCTTACTACTTATAAGCAAAGTCACTGAGGCACATTGTAAAAGCTTAATTTAAACTTTTGCATATTTTTTTCTGAAATAATGGCATTCATGAAAGAGGTCTCTATGAAAAAAATGTTTGTAAAATGTTTGTACAGTTTAGACAAGTCTCTTTAAAAGCAAATGTATTAAATGTAAGAGATCTTCTCCTTAACTTTTTGCACTGAAGGGCAGGAATCAGTCATGGGTTTCACATTTTGTTACCCCCAGTTTGCCATGCGCATGCATGCTTGCTTCGTGCACATGCCAGCTTTGCAGGTACACTCGCCCCTTCTGTGCATGCACCCCGCCTTCCGTGCATGTACTTTGCTCATGTGCAGGTCTTCTGCGCTTGTGCCCAGCCGAAAAACTGTGCCTAAATAGGACAGCTTAGAGTTGAGGCATGTGGGCAGGCCCACCTGTGATTTTTGCTACCAGTTCAGTCGAACCAGTGTGAACTGGCTAAATACCAACTTTGGCATGGATATTATGTCCCTTCAGATGTTGCTGATCTATAACTCTCAACAGCCTTAGCTTTAATTGTCTTTATTGAGGCTTCTGGAAATTGTAGTCCAGAGCAATCTTAGCAGGATTAGTGCAGTGAAAGGGCAGATCTTGTATCATTCTCAAAGTTGTCCAATTTTAAGATACCTGCATGGTTCTTTCCTCTATTAGGTATGGGAATCAGGTTAGTGTAAATAAATTACAAATCTTGTGGTCTCTCAACTGAAATCAGGAAGGTTTTATATAAAACTTTTTCTCTCCTCGTCCCTGGCCACATTTCCCAACTGCCTTATTTGGGGAGTTGTACCATTTTGATGCATTGCCAATATATTGTTCTACAAGTTCCACAGATATATTGGAGAAATTTATATGATGTTCCTTTTCCACCCTACCCATAGATCTACATTGGATCTACCAAGAAAGCTAGGATTGGACAACCCATGACGTCTCCTCCTCCTCCTCCTCCTCCTCCTCCTCCCCCCCCAATTGGGAATTGAAATCCAGAAGTCTTAAAATTGCCAGGTTTGGAGACTCCTGCTTTTATTCATAAATAAAATAGAGTCATACCATCTACCCACCCACTCACACATCACTTATGAATCCTAGGATGCACAACCAGAACATTGAAGATACTGTTAGCCTTTAAAGTGACACATTATCAATAGTTGGTGAGATTGTGCTTTGCCTTTATTAGAATTAAATCTTTAGAATTTGGCATACTCATTCAGCTTATAATTCCAGCTGACTGCAACCTGCGGTATTTCAAAGCAATGCCAAAGTTTAGTTCTCACCTAATTGCATGCAAAGCAGCCTGCTCAACAACTTCCTTAACCCAGAATGAATATGGGTCTGTCCCTCTAGCTCACCATGCCTCAGTGGGAAAGAAAACCCAAACAGAGGAGGAAATAGAAAGACCATCAGTCTTCAATTTATTCAATTTTGTTTGTGTCACTCCCAAAACATTAGTTAATTGCAGCTTTCTGTTTTTGCAAGTGTGGCTTTTTAGCTTTGGGCAACAGCTAAAAAAGCAGCTCTAGCAGGATGTTTTTCATCCCTTCGGAGATGGGAACAGAAGTTGATAGATATACTTGAGAATGATGGTGTACATCCTATGGGCACCTCCCTCCCTTACTGCCTGCCACCAGTAACATTTTTTAATAAAAATTATAACAAATGGGAAGCTGTTCTGCCTCCAAAGCAAAGCATCAGCTTCTAATATTATCCTTGTTTCTCAAATGGCTTTTGGACCACATAAAGGCCTTGCTTTATAGGCACTTTTAGAAAATAGAAAATGGGTGACTGCAACCCTTGCTTGGAGCTCGGCCAATCCTGTCTTCAAAGGGCAACTTGGAAGGAAAGGGAGCAGCCCAAGAGGTTCGTGGGGTGGTCGGGCAACCACCTTGCCTTTTTACCTTGTTAGCAAATTGTTTCTAGTTTGCTAATGGTCCTGCAGAATTGACTTAAACCCCTGCATGACCTCAGTGGTGGGATTCACTTACCTTCCCTACCGGTTTGAAAATGTGAGCGCATGTGTGCATCTGCACATGCCCACCCCCTTCTCCACATGTGCAGTGCTCACACATGTCAGGGCAGCCTCCCGCACCTGCTGTTACCGGTTCACCTGAATTGGAGAGAACCCGCTGAATACCACCTCTGCATGACCCCCATAAAACAGTGTTTCTTAAAGAGCAGGACCTCTGGGAGTCCCTCAAGACACTTTTAGAGTTCTGTGGAATCAAAATGATTTGCCCACAAAGGTTGTTCTAATGTAGAATATCCAAATCATATCCAACATGACCTACTGACATCATACAACGCTGAAGTTGGTATCCTGTTGCAGAGGACAGTTGAGCTAAGGTGACAGATAGCCATTTGACTTTTTAGAGGACCTGAACTGCCGGTCAATGTGAATAGTCTCCAGAATTGCAGAAAATTTCTTCCTTCCTTCCTTCCTTCCTTCCTTCCTTCCTTCCTTCCTTCCTTCCTTCCTTCCTTCCTTCCTTCCTTCCTTCCTTCCTTCCTTCCTTTCTTTCCTTCCTTCCTTCCTTCCTTCCTTCCTTCCTTCTTTCTCTTTCTTTCTCTTTCTTTCTTTTCTTTCCTTCCTTCCCTCTTTCCCGCTCTTCTTTCTCTCCTCTCTTCTTCTTCTTCTTTCTCCTCCTCCTCCTCCTCCTCCTCCTCCTCCTCCTCCTCCTCCTCCTCCTCCTTTTCTTCTTCTTCTCCTGTTCCTGCTTCTCTTCCTTCTCCTTCTTCCTTTTCCCCCTCTTCTTCTTTTGATTTATGTAGTCACCTATTTATAATTACAACTCTGAGAAGGGAACATAGGATTTTAAACAACAACCATATGAGACAGAATAAATGATAATACTAATACATACACAATAATAGACAGTGCTATATGTGGACAATCAAATGTTATCCATGTGACCATATGGACCATAATGAAGTTGGCTCTCCTAAGCTCTAGACTTGAGATGAAAGAACATTCTTTAAGGAGGATTGAAATCGCCACGAAATGTAGCCCAAACAAATCTCAGGGGTTATAGTGTTCTTGGGCCTCATTACAGGTTTAATGGAAGGAACCTGGACCAGGCTGGTCTCCTAAATCTAGTGGGATGGGCAGAAACAAGCAAGAAGGATGGTCTGGCATAGCCTGGTTCCATGCCATGAAGGGCTTTATTGGTAATTAACCAGTATCTACAGTTCTACTTGGAAGTCTGCTGGGAATCTCTGTAGGTCTTATACTGCACTTACTGTACTGAGATGAGTCTATAATTGCCTTTAATACTACATTCTGGATCAGATGCAGCTTTCAGGTGGTCTTGAAGAGCAGCCTGATGTAGAATGTAATAATCCATTGGCAGGTCACCAAGGTGTGAGTGACTGTAAAAAATGCTTCCCAATCCAGGAAGGGATGCAGTTGGTGGCAAGATGAATTGGTGTCAAGACCCTTCAGCCACAACTGCTACTCATTCATTAAACAGCACCCATGAATCCAAGAGAATCTCTCCTGAATTATATGCTACTTGTCATGGGGAAAGCACAATTCCAACAAGAACCCCCAGATCCTGGGCCCTTAAAACCCAGAGCTGCTCTTGGTCTTGTCGGGGTCGACTCAAAGCATGTTTTGTCTCACAGTCTCCATTTGTCATGGTCTCACAGAAATAATCACACACAAATAGCCTTAGCCAGGCAAGGATTTATTATAATCTTATGCCCAGCCAATTAGAATGTGCAAAGTAGTTTGATCCTTTATGTGACAGATTAGTCTGGATGACACAGTACTTAAAACTATATTACACTTTCCAGTTAAGTGGAAATTATTTCTCTCCCGCTTTTTTTTTTTTTTTGCAATGTTCTCAGAAGTATCATAATTTATTTACTTTGGTAGTTCTTCATTGAGAAGAAGGTCAAATGGTTCTGTCTATCAATAGATCTTAATAAGCGTACAAAAAGTGCATTCTCTAGATCCAAGCCAGTATGCATTCTGAAGCAAATACGCCTCTCAGGGAAATATGCTTTGAATATTAATTTACTGCAACATCTTATGCAACACTGGTGTGAAAGATGAATTCAGAGCATTGCAATCACTTAGTGGGACCTGGTTTCTATTTTTTCTCAGGTTTGAAAAGAATACCTAGCACCTCTTTATCATCTTTCTCAAGGGGCAAATACCATCAATTCTACAGTTTCATGATCTAATTGTTGAAATGGAACAGAGAGAGACTTTTGCAATTTCTGTCCATTCTCCCAATTGTTTTTTTTTTTTACTTCAGGACTTTCCCCCAATGTATGCATACCAAATATTGATTCAGAGAATTTTTGGCACCTACATTTTTATTTACTTACCCAAATCCTCTCTGCATTCCTGTTTCCTGTGTTTTTTGCAACCCACCATTCTCAGCAAGTATTCCTGGCAATTTCCTATCTTTCCCATGTAGATAAATAGTACACATTCTAATTCAAAGGGTGTAGGCACCTATAGATTGGTTTGAAAGATGGGATCTAAATTAGAGATCCTAGCTTGCATAGAATAGTATTAGCATGACTAAGTTTTATTTTAAAAGGGACGCAATGGCTCAGTGGCTAAGATTCTGAGCTTGTCGATCAGAAAAGTTGGCTGTTCGACAGTTCAAATCTCTGGTGCCGTGTAACAGAGTGAGCTCCCATTACTTGTCCCAGCTTCTGCCAGCCTAGCAGTTTGAAAGCATGTAAAAATGCAAGTAGAAAAATAGGGACCACTTTTGTGAGAAGGTAATAGGGTTCTGTGCCTTTGGTGTTTAGTCATGCTGGCCACATGAGCACGAAGACGTCTTCGGACAATGCTGGCTCTTCAGCTTTGAAACAGAAATGAACATTGTCCCCTAGATTCGGGAATGAGTAGCACATATGTGTGAGGGGAACCTTTATCTTTAGGTTTTATTTGTGCTTGTGGCCTGCTGGCCAAAATGCAGTTCATGGAATCACAAAGTGAAAGTGGCTGGGGAAAATAAATATAAGATAATAATTGTTGCAATACATGAGGGGAAGATAATGCATAAGGGGTGTAATGAAGAGAATGAAGGCTAGCAAGCAATGGTTAAAAGAGGCAGAACGGACAATCTGGGTAGCATGACAACTATTTCGGAAGGGAGTGAAAAGAGCTAAACAAGGAGCCTCCAGCATAGTGAATACGATTAAAAGAATTGGAATTGAAGTAAGGAAAAATGAAATGAATATTGAAGAAACCTACATGGGCAAGAAAATCCTGAAACTGTACCTCAATTCTTTGTCATGTCATGTTGATGAATTCATTGTAGAAAGCAATTATGTTTGGAAGAATTAGCAGTAAATGAAAACCAGGCTGCCAAAGAACATGGTGGTTGGATACCATCAAAGCTGGCATCAGCCAGAGCATAGAAAAAAAATATCAAAGTAGTAATGCAAGAGTAGAAGATGTGGAGAGCCTGACCCTTAGAACTGCCAAAAGTTGGACATGACCAAATGGATAACTTTGTCATCGTATGAGCATGATTGTGATCATGTTGCAAAGTCAAACTGGGGGGAAAATGCCATAAATGTTAATATCCAAGACAGAACTTGAAAGATTTGCAGAACGATAGACTGTATGATGCCCCAAGGAATATAGATGGGAACAAATATTATAAATCAAGGTGGCTATTTTGACAAGCAAAAGAGAAGTGGATGCAATTTACAAATAAATTACAGTAAATGATTAAATTTTGAACCTTGACTCTTTAGAATACCAAAGGAGGGAAAATGGAAAAATTATAAGACGCCCGTAGAAAGGAGTGGGGAGTACACAGTCTATCATTTTTTTAAAAAATGAAGGCTTATCAAAAGAACTTAAAAATGAATATGTTCAAGGGCATGCTTCTGCCCACTTCTGTTACCCAGAGCTGCTTATAATAGAAAATAATATTAATATTAATATTATTATTAATAATAATAACATATATGTAAGTTGAATACAATGGAATGGGTAATTTAAATGTGCGAGCAGTAAAACAAAGAAATCTAAGATCAAGAATGTATGAGTGAATTAATATGAAGTGGATGATAGGAATGACAGGTATGGAAGCTTGGGACAAGTGGCTCTGATATCCCACTCTACCTCAATTGATTGTGGTTCCATGAAAGTCTTTCATTGACTGTAGTATGTACAATAGTCAAACATTTTTGCTCTGTTTTTTGTTCACAATATTTTTTTAAAACAACAGTTCTTGATTTCACACACACACACCTTTTTAAAAAAGCATTTGTTACCAGGTGGCTTCCTATTTGTTCTGACTTAATTCCAAACCTATTTGTGCTTTTACGTGTTACATGCCTATCCAATGTAGGATTACTGAATGGAACTGATGCCTAGATAAAGCGGCACCGAGAAATGAATGTATGGTTATTTATTACCTTGCTCAAGGTGAGAGCTTTTTATACTTGATATTGAGGGTAAATATAAATGCCTATTTGCCTAGTGGCAATGTATCTTAACAAGCTTAAAGCCACAGGGAGCGTTAATAATTTGTAGCATCCTGCTGTATGGTCAGGGGAATCGGCCGCACATCTGTACAAGCAGAGATTTGCACGTCCTTTTTAAAATTCCATCTCCTCCTACCCCTATTTGATTGTTTTAAAGATTACAATTTTATATACTAACGGCAAACTCATTATCCGAGTGTCATTCTGTACGCACCAAAAATGATACCATCCCAACCCAACCTATCATAGAGATATTAGCATGCTGGTGGGAATCCCAAGCTTTACAGATATAGAAAAAATTAAAATAAAATAAGAGGGGAAAAGTAAAAGCAGAAACAAGGTGGGTGGGCAGGCGGGAGAGAGAGCAATCGAGCTTACTCAATGGCCAGAGAATGTTGCATCTGTGATGAGAGAGAGAGAGAGAGAGAATAAAAATAGAGAAGGTGAGGAAAGAATACAGGGGTGAAATCTAGCAGGTTCTGACAGGTAGCTGAAATTTTGAGTAGTTCGGAGAACCGGCACATGCCACATCTGGCTGGCCGCAGGGTGCAGTATCCTTCCCCTGGAGTGGGGTGGGAATGGGGATTTTGCAGTATCCTTCCACTACTACGCCCACCAAGCCACACCACACCCACAAGCCACACCCACCGAACCGGTAGTAAGAACATTGAATTTCACCACTGAAAGAATATTGTAATTTAGAAGACACATGGTAGACTGGTGGTATTTCTAAATAGGAACATCAAATTCTGCAATATTTTCTGGCAAATCATACCTGTGTACCTCCTTGCCACTTGTGATGTGGTCTCCCTTCTTGCATGAAGCCTAAGTGAAAAAGATGAGGAAAATATCCTGACATCTTCCTTACAAGCAACTAAGTGAAGACCTGTGCATTTATCTCATGCAGATGAGACAGGTGTCTGAAGATCATCTAAAACTGACAGACCTCATTGCGGGGCCTGTAGGCTGATCCTGTAAAATGGAGAGGTGCAAACAACTTTTAGATATTTTCAGCACTGCTATCTTTAGTTAAAGTGTAGAAAACCATTCGGATAAAATTGAAACATTAGTGGCAGTCTCTCTCTCTCCCCCTCACCCCCTCTCCCCCTCCCTCCCTCTCTCTCTTTCTTTCTCTCTCTCTCTCTCTCTCTCTCTCTCTCTCTCTCTCTCAATCTCCCTCTCAATCTCTCTCTCTCTTTCTCTTTCTCTCTCTCTCACACATAAACAGAATCTTAGACATTACATTTTGCTGTCTAGTCAATTTTCTTTTTTTCAGTTTCCTCTTCTGCTTACTTTATACATTCCAGCTTCAGCCTTGATCTCTTTTTCAGCTGTGAATTCGTTGTACTTCAAAACATATCAGCTGTTATTATTTTCCTTGTTTCTTTGTTTGTGCTCGTACTTTTAAAATCTGCTTTGCTTATACACAACGGTATAAGCCATTACTTAGGAAACAATGGCAATGTAATACATAAATAAAATCATTTGTGGTTGTTAAGGGGGTTAGGTTGCTCCCGTTTTGGAATATAACAGTGTGATAGCAATTACCCTATAAAAATGTTCTGCATAAAAGAAAACCTTCCTTAGCTTCTTGAGGAATGATCCCTGTTAGATCCTTTGTAGAAGTCTTGCTTGAATATTTTGATATCATATCTGCAATCCTTGCCACACAGCCAATCACAGCATATGAAGTGAGAGCAACATTTAAAGTGGTGTTTACATATCCCAAAGGTGATTTTTCAGGAGGCAACTGGAGTTTCTTGTTTTTTCTTTGAAGATATTTTGCTTCTCAACCAAGAAACTTCTTCAGCTCTGGAGAAGGGAGCATGAACAAATAAAAGAATTGGAGTCTCTTCCATATCAGGAGTAGTTAAAGAATTTGACTTCAAAGATGGCCTTATTATGGTTGTTATTACTGTTATTGTCATCATTGATCATCATATTGAGCCTCAATGACAAGTAAAAGACAAAAATATTGATTATAACCTTAAATCAAGGCTTAGGAGGACAGTGATACCTTTCCCTGATACTCTGCTTTAGTCTTTCTTACAATAGGAGGAAACATTTTCTTTCTCTCTAACAAGAGAGAAGGATGGGGATCATGCTTCAGAAGATATATTGACCAAGAATGCTTGTTGTCCAGCTGATTGTCTTGACTGTATTACAACAGCTGGAATCTTTGTCAGTCTTGTTAGAGCTCCTGACACATATGCCATCTCATGTTGTCTTGCCCTAAGAAGCCCATTTTATTGTCACAGACACTGCCAGTTACAGTTCAAAGGAAAGAACAGAGATCCAGTGATAGAAAACTGTGTTCCCCAGGTTGATATGTTAGCTCAGAGCATGAATCAGTACTGACAAGACAACACCTTAGTGCTAGATTCTAAAATATGTTAGTAAAGCCCACAGATGCAACTTATTTCCAAGTCAATGCGCTTCATGATTCTGTCCACTATTTGTATACAGATGGTAGTTATAGCAATGATATTACTAAGCTATTTTCCACACTACACTAATAATTAATATAGATGTCAAGATCAGGAACCTCTTCCCACAGCCCTTGACCTGAAGATGAGAAGGTATTCCATTATTAATAAGTTTTCTGCCAAGGCAAATATTATGATCACAATAAATATAGTTGATGAAATAGCTACATAGTTTAATCAGGGCTTGGAGGTCTTCATTTTAACTGCTCAGCTACTTAAGAACTATGATTTATGAGACATTTAATGTTAAACCTATGTTGTTGTAACAAATTTATAACTCAATATACTCAGGTTATAGTCTATTTGTTTCATATAAGTGTTGTGGCAAACAATGGTAAGTTTGCTTGTACACAGATGAAGTAAGACCCTAATCATTTTCATACATTAACATTTAACACCAGATACTTGTAAAGATGAGCTGGATGTGTTAAGTTTGCAACTCCATGTTAGCAATGATTTATTCTTAGCTTTGGGCATATTCCCTGGATTGTTTCCATTTGAATTGTATTTTCATAAGCAAGTTGTGTATAAAATATATGACCCAACTTGGCAATATGGGACAAAAACAAAACAAAACAATTCAGTGGTTCCTTTAAAAAAATGCTTGAAATAAATAATGATAATTTTATTGGAAGGAAACTGTTCAAATATTTCCATCCCTGCCACATTTCACAGTTCAAAGCAATTGGTTATACAGCCTGAACTTGCAACCAACTTCATATAACAAGACAAATATTTGTTTCTGCATCCACATATTAAGAAGCTGAGAAGCAAACACCTTAGAGGGAAGATGAACCAGCTTCTTTATAAGATTTAGAGGTGAAAGTCAGAAGATAAAATCTTTCTACCACTCATTTATGTGTTTATTTTCAGCATTCTCTTTAAATTGATTTTGGGAAATGATACAATGAAGGGAGTAGAACAAAACATGAAAATGGTTAAATATTTCAGAAAAAAAGGCAAGCTTTTGTTAAAAAAATAAAAATTCCTAACAAAGGAACTCTGGGATGTAGTAGCTCAGTGGCTAAGATGCTGAACTTGTTGATCAGAAAGGTCGGCAGCTCGGCAGTTCGAATCCCTAGAGCCGTGCTAACAGAGTGAGCTCCTGTTACTTGTCCCAGCTTCTGCCAACCCAGCAGTTTGAAAGTACGTAAAAATGCAAGTAGAAAAATAGGGACCACCTTTGGTGGGAAGTTAACAATATTCCGTGAACCTTCGGTCATGCCGGCCACATGACCATAGAATGTCTTTGTGTAAATGTGTTTTTATTTTCCATTTTTCATTTTCATACAGTCACATATATACTGTGCATAACCGGGGCCATATAACATTAAACAATAAACACAGCCCTTCCTCTTGTCAACAATACCCCGCAAAATAGAAACCCAATATACCTCTTTGACCCTCCATACACCCTTTCTTTCGCCCCCCTCCAACTTTCCATCTTCCCTCCATCATTCCCCTCTACCCTACTTCCCCTCCCCCTCTACCACTCCTCTCTCCCGGTACACTCCCTCCCTTCCTTCTCACCCTCCCTCCAATCCTCCATAGAGATGTCTTTGGACAGCGCTGGCTCTTTGGCTTGAAACGGAGATGAGCATCGCTCCCTAGAGTCGGGAACGGCTAGCATGTATGTGCGAGGGGAACCTTTACCTTTTACTTTTAACAAAGGAATAAGCTACCCTCCTTGCCCTTTCTGTTTCTGTAAGTTGATTAAGAATACAAATGTGATGGGCAGTGTATCTGCACATGTACAATACCTTGTCTTAGGTTTAAAAGAATAATTCATCGTGTTTCATTTGCAGATTATGTACACACACAAACACATACACTTATATAAACAACAACATATCTGAACAGTTTCCACATTGGATCAAATTGAGGATTGGGCTAATTTAATAAAACTGTCTCCATCAAATTCACATGCTTGCTGATAGGTGGAAGATAGCCTGATTTCTAGGCAGAACAGCAAGAGCAGTTCATGACAGCAATGGTAACTCATAGATTCATCTCTTTTTGCTTTCCACATCTGAGTAGTTAATTGTAGCAGTGTGGAAAATCATTGAGGTAGTTAGTAACAGTTGGATATTTGAAGCAAAAGTGATACAATATCCAAAGCTTGTTTATAAATACAAGCAGTCCTCATTTAGCACCTTCCTGTTTAGCGACCCCTTGCGCCTATGATGGTGATGGAAAACTAATTTTGAGATTAATCCTCACATGGACAGCCTTTGCAGATCTGCAAAGCAAGGCAAAGTTGAAGTGAGATGGTTAAGTAGAGTCATTTAGCAACCGCTTTGCTTAATGACCACATTGCCAGTCCCAATTGTGGTTGCTAAACAAAGACTTCAAGGTGTGTCTGGCACATGGACACTTATTTTAGCTGTTTGTGCATCTGATGGCTCACTTATACTGGTGGATAAAGCTGGTTGTAGGTTTAAAGGCAAGGTTTTTTTTAGCAACTCCAGCCTTTATTCTGAATATAATGCTGGACAGTTTTAATCACCCATTTGGTCTTTTATTATGATTCAAAACAGCAATGGTTATTAGTGATTTAGATGTCAGGGTTCCAAGTAACACCCCCAATGAAAGAAGACTCTGAGGCTTAAGTTTCCTCAAAGTTCCATTTTATTAGAGATGTTATATTGGCACAACTGGGAAAACCCGAATCTGAAAGTTTCCAGGTTTTCCCCACCCAAAAAAAGTTCAAGTCCCTGCCCAGCACCCACATATCCATCACATGACCCAATCAGGCACCATCCAAAACTGGAGATGCCTCCCAGTCACCTCATTGCAGCTGCAGCGCCAGATGACCTTGACTTTCTGAGAAAGAATGTTATTATGGCTACAAATCATCCACACTCTGTATAATCCTCCCTCTCATATTCCCACAGTAGAAAATGTGGCAGGCAGGAAGGCCCAAATGTAAAATATAGCTTTCAGTTCCAACACTAGGGAGCTAAAGAATGTGTAGACCATATGAAATACCAGGCCAGAAAAAAAAAAGTATGGATATCCCAATGAGAACTAGATCCCACTCAGGTGCTTGAAGCTTGGTAGGTTCCCAAAACAAGCAGGGCAGTGACCTTGGTTTGTCGGCAGCCATGGGCGATGAACCAAATAACCAGCCACCCAAACTAGCAGTTCAGTGTGGAATATTAAGCAAGGAAGTAAGGGGTGTAGCTTTGTACAACATCTGCGGTATGTACAACATCTGCTGTACTTTAGCATCCTTGGCGTTTGCAATCAAACGGGTTTTGGAATAGACGGTGAAAGACTTCTGCCTCAGACTTGGGAGAGTAATTCTG
Source organism: Thamnophis elegans (assembly GCF_009769535.1). Classification (NCBI taxonomy): domain Eukaryota; kingdom Metazoa; phylum Chordata; class Lepidosauria; order Squamata; family Natricidae; genus Thamnophis; species Thamnophis elegans. The sequence goes on along the minus strand of NC_045543.1, from coordinate 15,141,785 downwards.
CAGACAGTTCTGAGCTGGATGGATAAAGAGTGTGACCCGTATAAAGCAAACTCTGCTTTTCCTGGAAAGTGTGATAAAAAGAGGCACAATGCTTCCCACAGAAAGCACTGCTGCTTCAGCTTCAAATGTAGCCTCAAAGGCCAAAAGGTCGGCTGCTTTTGACAAGCTGCTTCAAGGCTTGCCCTTCTTCTCAGGATAAACTGCCTGTCAAGGCCCACTCCACTCCATAATTAGGAAAGAAGACTAAGAGACTCCATGGGTTGGAAATCCAAAGTACTTTTACTAATTATAAATGGTAAGCGAGCAGTAGTGCAGCAAGATCTGAATAATATGGCGCGAAAGCAATTGATATATAGGCAAACCCGTTCCCCCCCCTTAGGATCAAAGCTCCAGTCCAATCATAAGTCCTTCAAATGTCAGGTGTGAGATAACTTCAAAACGACAGGCCGAAGATGGAATGTGTAGGCCGTTGATGCAGGCGGGAAACACGTACGCATGCGTAATCCCACCGACTGGTACATCCTAGAACATTCCTCCAGCACATCAATTAAATCCCTCCCACATACACGCCCCCCCCTCCCCGTTTCATGGCAGCTGAAGCAACAGCAAAGCAGAAGCTGACATCCGGCCGTCCCCCGGAAAAAGGCTGTCAGGCCTGGAAGAAAACACAAACAAAACAGACAAATAACAAAACAAATGAAAAAGGGAGGGGAGAGAAGTCAAGGTTTGTCGGGATAAGAAGCATAAAATTTCTGGAGTAAGCGGGGCGCACGAACGTGGGACTTATCAACCCATTCCGTGTGGGAGGGGGGAAAATGTTTCCAAGCCACAAGGTATTGGATGCGATTACGGTGCCGACGGGAATCAAGAATGTCACGAATTTCAAAATGATGTTCCCCATCCACAAGTAACGGAGCAGGCGGAGGGTCATCTGTGGGCCTTAGGTTGGACACTCGAACAGGTTTGATGAGGTTAATGTGGAACACTGGGTGGATACGGTTGAGATGCTTGGGCAATTGCAAACGAACAGAAACAGGATTGATAACCTTCACAATTGGGAAAGGGCCAACATACTTGGGACCCAATTTCTTCGATTTTTGTGTAGTATGCAAGAATTTTGTGGACAAATACACTAAATCTCCAACGTGGTACTCATAGGGCTGAGAGCGTTTCTTATCAGCCTGCTTCTTATGAGCCCTATGGGCAGCGTCCAAGGTGGAAAGAGTCAGGGGCCAAAGGCGACTGAGACGCTCACTCCAGTCCGCAACGGAAGGAACCTGAGGCTGGGCCGTAGGCAGTTCGGGGATAGGAACAAAATCCTGGCCGTAAACGACCCGGAAAGGGGTGAAGCCCGTACTGGAGTGAACCGAATTGTTATAGGCCACTTCAGCATGCGGTAGCAAGTCAACCCAATCGTCCTGTTGATAATTGATAAAACAACGTAAATATTGTTCAAGGACGGAATTAGTACGTTCACAGCCGCCATTAGTCTGAGGATGGTAGGCGGAGCTAAGGCCTTGGGCGGAACCAATGCGTGCGAGGAACTCCTTCCAAAATTTAGATGTGAATTGGACTCCACGATCGGAGATAATACGGTCGGGAACCCCATGTAACCGGTAGATGTGGGAAAGAAATAATTTAGCCAACGCCTTGGCGGAAGGAATTTTGTGGCAAGGCACGAAATGAACTTGTTTGGAAAACAAATCAGTGACCACCCAGATGACGGTGTGCCCCTGGCTCTCGGGGAGGTCAACAATAAAGTCCATAGAAATCTCCTTCCAAGGTGCAACCGGGCGGGCGACAGACTGTAGAAGTCCCTGCGGTTTCGCCGGCGGCTTTTTGGCGGCAGCGCAAACTGGGCAACTGGCCACATAAAGTTCAATGTCCTTTTTTAAAGAAGGCCACCAGAATTGTCTCTTCACAAGGTGTAAAGTCTTGACGAATCCAAAATGACCCGCCATCCGGGAGTCATGAGCGCGACGAAGGACGACAAGTCGTAGGGAAGCGGGGACGTATAATTTAGCACCTATCCACGGTAGATCGTCCCTTATGGTGCACTCGTCCCGATGGGTCAGGAACCAGTCGTCTTGAGGAAGAGCCGCTTTGAGGTTAGAAAGTAGATCGTGAGGCACTACCTCCTGAGCCTTGGTCTGTTGACGTGTGAGTACCGGAGCTGCCAAGAGCGGTTGGACGATACTCAGTTTGGAACAATTATACTGAGGCAATCGGGACAAAGCATCGGCCATGAAGTTCTTACCGCCCGGGATATACTTGAGAGTGAAATTGAAACGGTTAAAATATTGGGCCCACCGCATCTGTTTGGGGGAGAGACGACGAGGGGTGCGTAACGCTTCCAAGTTCTTGTGGTCAGTCCACACTTCAAATGGGTGTATAGAGCCTTCGAGAAAATGGCGCCAAGTAGCGAGGGCCCAACGGACCGCAAAAGCCTCCTTCTCCCAAACCGCCCAGCGCCGTTCCGTGTCAGTGAGTTTACGTGAAGTGTACGCGCAAGGTTGTAAGTTACCTTGGTCATTGGCTTGTAGCAGAACGGCCCCAACAGCGACATCACTGGCATCCGCCTGGACGACGAAAGGCTGGTTGAGATCAGGATGTTTAAGAACTGGTTCAGCGGCAAAAAGGCGTTTAAGTTTTTCGAATGCCGCCTGGCATTCCATGGTCCAGTCCAAAGGCTTATTGGGTTTAGGCTTCGGGTCGCCTTTAGTCTTGAGTAAATTAGTGATAGGGAGAGCAATGTTGGCAAAAGAGGGAATAAATTGACGGTAGAAATTAGCGAAACCCAAAAATTTTTGCAACTGTTTACGAGTTTTGGGAGCGTCCCACTCAGTGACCGCCTTCACTTTTTCAGGGTCCATTTCAACGCCATTCGAGGAGATACGGTAGCCCAGATAGTCGATAGTCGTTTGGTGAAACTCGCACTTAGACAATTTGGCATATAGGTTGGCAGCACGGAGTTTTTTCAAGACAGTGCGCACCAGATTGACGTGGTGGTCGTAAGAGCGAGTATAAATGAGGATATCGTCCAGATAGACGATAACGCCCTTATAGAGATGATCGTGGAGGATCTCATTAATGAATTGCATGAACACAGCAGGAGCCCCCTGTAGGCCAAAAGGCATAACTCGGAACTGGAAACAACCAAGAGGGCAGTTGAATGCGGTCTTCCATTCGTCCCCTTCCTTAATGCGTACTCTATAGTAAGCTTCCCGCAGGCCCAATTTTGTGAAGATGCGGCCCTTCCCCAGTTGCGCTAACAAGTCCTTCATCAGTGGTAGTGGGTAGAGGTTTTGAGTACAGATGGCGTTAAGGTTGCGAAAGTCACAGCACAAACGAAGAGACCCATCTTTCTTTTCACGAAATAGGACAGGGGCAGCCACCTTGGGTCGAGCCGGTTCAATGAACCCACGTTTCAAATTTTTGTCAATGAAAGAACGCATCTCCTCCATTTCCCTGGGTGACATGGAGTAAATGCGGGGTTTTGGGAGTTTGACCCCGGGTAAAATGTCAATGGAGCAGTCAGTAGGCCTGTGGGGGGGTAGAATGTCCGAAGATTGCTCGCTGAAGACGTCCCTAAGATCCAAATATTCTTTCGGGATTTTTTCCTCTCCTGCAATCCTCTCCTGCCCTCTAGCGGCTACTTCAGGAACGTCAGTGACTTCAGGTTGGTCCGGAGAGCCCTCCCCCACTGGAGGCACCTTCGAGGGAACACGCAAGCGGCCTGTCCGCCAATTTATGTGAGGGTTCCACTTCCGGAGCCATGGGATGCCCAAAATGAGTGGTCTGTCCATGCCAGGTGCGACCACAAAAGAGATTAATTCAGTATGGGTACCCATTTTCATTTCCAAAGGCTCAGTAAAAAAATGGGCGGGCCCCCCCCCCGCAATCGAGCCATCTATTTGGCAAAACACAATCGGGGTTTTCAAAGTGCGCAATTTGATGCCCAATTTTTCTACCATGGCGGGATTGATCATGGACCGGGAACATCCAGAATCAAGTAAAGCTAGGAGGGTGGCAGGGGTCCCCTCAGGAGGAACTTTTAATTCAATAGGGATGAGAAGGGGCCCCTTGTTTGAACTCACCCAGCGAGGCGATGTGTCGTCATCAGAGTCCTCAGAAGAAGAGGAGTTAGCATCTGCGTCACCCTCTAATGGCTGGGCAACAGGAGGGGGGTTGGTTTCCCCAGCGAACGCTGTCTCCTTCTTCTTCTTGTCAGGGCCTCTGGCAGGCTTGTCATCACGTCTGGGAGGGGGTTGGGCAGAGAGAGGCAGTTTAGCGCGACATTCGGGGGCGGTGTGCCCGAGCTTGCCACAACGAAAGCATGTTAACGGTCTGGAGGAGGCAGAAGGGGGCCCTCTTGCGTCGCCTCGTCGTTTGGAGAACGATTGCGTAGTAGGAGGGGGGAGGGACCGGGCAGCCTTCTCCTTCCGCTTCCTTCTTTCTTCAGTGGCATAACGCAGACGGATTAAGTCAAGCTCGGCGTCTGCAGCATGCTCAAACCACGTGATTAAGCGTCTTGGCAGGTTACGATTGACACATTGTTGATAAATGTCTGCGTTCAACCCTTCGGCAAATCTGTCCAGAAGGGCGTCCTCCCCCCATCCTCTCATGTATTGTGAGAGACACTGAAATTCCTGGATGTATTGGGCGACAGGTCTATCGTCTTGGTCGAAGGTTAAAAACTTCAATTTGTTCCGCTTCTCAGTTAATGGGTCATCAAAACGTTGACGGAAAGCCTCCATAAAACGGTTGAAATTCCCCAAGAGGGGAGATCCAGACATGTGCAAAGCAGTCGACCACGTAGCCGCTTCACCATCCAAAGATAAAAGAATCATTCTGACCCTTAAAGTGTCAGATTCAAAGTCCCGGCCATAAATTTCCATGTAGTTAAACACCTGCATAAGAAAGGAGGGAAGGCTAGTAGAATCCCCCTTAAAACGTACAGGCAAGGGAGGGATTTTAGCCATTCGATGTCTTCGGGGGGGAGGCTGGGGGGGAGGTCCTCTTTGATCAGCGAAACCTCTAGCCGCAGGGGGAGACGCGGGCCGAGGGGGGGGGGGGAGAATCCTGGCGTGGGTAACGTTGCCAGTTTCTCCAGTCTCTTTCCTCCTCCCCCCTTCTCTCTTCCAAAAATGTTTGACCCCAATAATCAGGTAATTCACTCCGCTGGGGTTTTCTCATCGGGCCCCGGTGCTGATAGCCTCTCCATTCTCCTTCATCGCCCCCTCTGCTTTCCCCACAGTACCTTTGGCTCCAATAGTCAGGGACTTCACTCGCCTGAGGTTTTCTCACAGCACCTGGCTCCAGCGAAGTTTGTGGAGGTGGTCTTTGGGTGAGCCCAGCATTCCAGCTTGTCTCTATCTCTCTTTGCCCCGCTGAAATTGACCAACGGGGTGGGGGGGAAGGTTCAGGCTGACTGGAAATTTGCAGTTGAAATAAATCTTCGTGCAAAGGTCGGTCAGACGGGCTGGGCTGGTGTAACGAAAGGTCGGGAGGTCCTAGTTCACTGGAATCCCCTCCAGCTGCGCCCTCTTCCTCTCTGGTCGGAGAAGACATTCTTTCCCTTCTCGGTAGACGTAAATCTCCTGGAAAGGGATATATTCAGATCTTGCTTCTTGTCAAGGCCCACTCCACTCCATAATTAGGAAAGAAGACTAAGAGACTCCATGGGTTGGAAATCCAAAGTACTTTTACTAATTATAAATGGTAAGCGAGCAGTAGTGCAGCAAGATCTGAATAATATGGCGCGAAAGCAATTGATATATAGGCAAACCCGTTCCCCCCCCTTAGGATCAAAGCTCCAGTCCAATCATAAGTCCTTCAAATGTCAGGTGTGAGATAACTTCAAAACGACAGGCCGAAGATGGAATGTGTAGGCCGTTGATGCAGGCGGGAAACACGTACGCATGCGTAATCCCACCGACTGGTACATCCTAGAACATTCCTCCAGCACATCAATTAAATCCCTCCCACATACACGCCCCCCCTCCCCGTTTCATGGCAGCTGAAGCAACAGCAAAGCAGAAGCTGACACTGCCTTTGCATCCACCATCCATTTTGTATCAGTGACCGTAGCGAACAACTTCTGATGGTGTGCATTTCCCATGAATAGATTGCTCTGAGTTTATTTATGGTGTTTATTCCAACAATGTGGTCCTCCCCCCTCCATTGGTAGAGAACATAAAATCATCCTGCCCCTCTATGGGTTGCACGTATGCATTTAACACGAACTCACCCCTCCCTTAAAAAATGCTAGTCAGTCCATACCCTGTAGTGGTTCAAGAAATAATCTAAATGCCAGTTTCATATGTGCTTGCTGGGGTTATGAATGATTCCTTTGTTGCATTTCCTCTCTGTGTTGCACAGATATGACAGAAAATTGATCTAGGCAAGTATTTATCGATCTACTTTCAGGCAAGCAAAAATATACATTAACCTGAGCTCACTCGGGTTCTCTTCTTCTGTCTCTTTATTTTGTTCCCCTTCTGATATTACAGTTCCAATGAAGCCGGCATTAATTCCATTCCTATAGATTCACAAGCAAAGGCTGTCAGGAAAAAATGCAATTGGTGCTGGATAGTTGAGGTCTCTCCATTCACACAGTCGTTCTCCCCCCACTGCCTTTCCTCTAATTTTAGTTTTCTCCCCCTTTCTCTTTTTCCCGCCTTCTCTTTCTCTCTCTCCCCGTTCTTCCTCTTCTCCGTCTCTCAAGAAAATTATATTTGCTCTTTTTATTTTTCAGTACTTTAGATTTTCTTTTAAAAAAAAGAAAGCTAATAATTTTGAATCATATTAACATCACTGTGTTGAACTCTGCATTGAAATAATACAACACATCAGGATTTATAACATTACAATAAAAGGAGAAAAAGAAATGTTAATGACAAAAGCTAATATACAGTTTTTAATGTGGGTTGACTTTAAACTAGGTTAAAGAGCTAGGAGAGTGTATGGATTAGCGCTTTAAAATTATGATCAAATAATTCTAGATAATAAAATTAAAATTTCTAATCCTAATAGTACAGTTTACACACTGTATCATAGTTTGAATTAAGTACTTAAGTACCTGGAAATAAATCATTTAGACAAATACGAAAAGAAAAAAAAGAGAGAGAAAATGGTATTTGAAACGAACACTTATATTTTAGAGAATCCTGGATGCTAAAGTGTATGTTCATAATGAGGCAGGGATGAAAGTCTCAAAGCTCCCCAGAGGTCACTAAACTTGTGTGTTCAAATATTCCTTCCCATCCTAGCTGAAGTTGCACTTCAGTGACATCTGGAAGAAAACAGGTTCTTTAGTCCTATTCTATGGTTTCTAGACCATGAAGTTTAAGGCCAGTACAAGGCATTTGACAGATTGAAGTAGGACAGTAGATTTTATGCCTTCAACTCAGCCAGTGCAAAAATATATAGTATCCAAAGCCAGCCAAATGAGTTAGGCATATGAAGTATAGCTCTTCCATCTGGCAGAAATGGGGATTAAATTAAAAAGGCAACAGTTTTCTACCCTCCATGTCCTCAGATTGGCTGCCTAAAGAACTAAATATTAGTTCCCTATGTGATATGGATGGCAATGGCTTATGTTAAGCACCAAAACAAAAAAACTAAAACATTATGGAAGGCTTAGTGTGTACACCAGGGCTGCTTCAAATAATTTTGATGTGCCTCCATGTTGATCACACAAAAGGACCATTTTACAGAGTTGTGTGATAGATTGTTGACAAGATGGCTTAGAAAGAAGTCCTCAATTTATTCCCACTTAATGTATGCCTCCCTTGGTCTTTTCTCTCAATCACGAGAAGTGCTGCCCAAATAGAAATAATTGATTCAGATCCTGAACCAGGAAGAGGAAGTAAATGTCGGATGTTTCTTAGTTAAAAGCTAGTGTCTTCTCCCAAAGTGAATTACAGGCAACTGATTAAAAAAAAGTTATGATGGCTAATGGATCAACACATAAAAGCACAACTTAAAAGCACAGCATTTTATTCGGGAGCAGTTGAAGGCACAATCTTTAAGAACCTCGCAGTTTTTCAAGAGATGATTAAGTTAAGTGATTGCCAAGTGTATTGTAAGTTTAACAAAGCTCACATCATATTTCCTCCTTTACATGCCATGCAGTAATTGTGCAAAATGCATGATTTACTTTGGCAGCGTTATTCAAACTTAATTACAGTGCTAAGAAGCAACCACAACTGAAAGAGAAAAAAGCTACATTACTCCAGATATCAGCATGACACTTCTGGTTATATACATATAACTCTCCCACTCCCCCAAACAAGTCCTTTGTCTGTGAAATAAACTGTATGAAAAAACTTTTTGGTGTATAAAAAGCATGTTTGAAACAAACTACACTGATGTCTGAATAGCTTTAAACAGCTATTTGGTTGGTGACTGTTGAGATAACCTTTTGTTCTTTTATTTGTGTTTCCTGTATACACAATAAACTAACATTTTAACGAGGTAGATTTACTTTGTAATAAAGCAGATGTTAAAATTCAAAAGGCAATGCATTCACACTGGGATGATTCACAAGACAAAGCAATAATAGCATGGGGAAAAAATTTGGCTTAGATTTCATCGGCATACATACTCCTGATTGCGATAGAAAAGTTTTCCACATGTGTGGCAAGAGCACTGTAGATTACACACTCTACTTGTAGTAAAACAGAACAATTAATTTACCCAAAACAATTCATATTAATGCTTGCATATTATATTGCATTATAAATATTTAGAGAAAGGATTGACTAGAATACAGTCCTTAATATTTACTGTGGAGAGTAGATATGATATATTGTAGTAACTGTAGGTAGTAGTTGGGCAATACAATTTATTGAATAAGGAGAAAAATATTTTGTTGCTAAATTCAAGGACATCTAATGGGGGTCAAATTACAGTAGAACAGAGTCACTTGATTGAAAAATATGCTTGGAAAGTCAAATTTATTTTATATATTAAAATATTGAAATTATGTTTGATCTTACTGCTTTAAAAAAGTTTGGAACAAGCTCAAGCTTTCTCGGTTGGCTGCTGTCTATTTACTGCTATTTTTCAGTAGTGCAGTCAGACTGGTTTGACAAAAACATTATGATAGGCCATTTAACTATGGCAATTTCTACTTGGATGGAGGTTAAAAAAAGATGTACCTCGTTCCACTTCTCAATTTTTATGGAAACTCTCTAGTGGCACATTTAAAAGATTTGGAACACCGTGTCTTCCACACTTGCAAAGAAACAAGGGGATGACATGGTACTCTTATTGCTTTCAACAATTGGATTAAGGAGAGTTTGAAGACAATTGCTTTTTTGTAGAGTGAGGTCTCTGCAAATAAATTAGAATAAAGCCAAGATGATAGTCTTTGCAAAACGAAAAACAAAAGCCCAGGAAACAGAAGTGGAATATCAGTGGATGCAAGGTCACACAAGTGTTGTTCTTTAAATATTTGGGAGTTTTGTCAAGCTGAGGTAGGCAAACCACACATCATGATATAACTCAGAATCCCGAGAGATATAGCAATGATTATGCCTGGTTCTTTACAAGGGAAGCAGAGTATAAATATGAGTCATAAAGCTTTTCAAATCTAAATAGAAATCCCATCTTTTATATGGGATTCCCCTTATATTCTACTTCAGTTTTGGTGTAGTGGGAATAATTCCAACAGCATAGTACAGTTTTTCATCTGGAAGTGCAGGAAACTAGATTGTTACTTTTAATTCCTAGTTTACTTCCTGAACTCCTTCTGTAGGAATTGGCTTGTCTGATGCCTTATAATTTCTCATTAATTTGTTCGGGGTCTATACATGTAGGGTTATATATTGCTACCTTTTGGATATTATCCTGTTCAGATTGTCTTACACAAAGAATTCCCCTTGATGTGGAAAGCCAGAAAGAAGAAATCCACATGCCTACCAGAGTGATCTTTTGCAATCCACTCTTCTTCACAAAACTGGTCCAATATCATAACCAGATTATTGTTCTGAAATATTGCAGAAGTTTTTAATATTATATCTTCTCTAAGCTTAGAAGGAAGATTCCTTATAAAGAATGAATATGTCTCTATGGTTCTTTAGAAGTAGAAACACTGGCTCGCCTAATATTTTACTACTTTTTCTGTAGAGATCCATGAAATGAAATTTTAGCCACATTATAAAGAATGTATTAGGATGATCTGATAAAGATGGTGTTTGCTTCTTTCTCTCTGATCAGAATTAGAATGCATTGTGCAGTTTAACAAGACTTTGTGTGACTGCCAGCAGGATCTGCCAACAGATAATGTCTCATTTAGCTTAGCTTCACATGCTTTTATCTAATAAGCTATGAAGCCTGATTGCATGGTAATAAAATGGTATATATAAGCCTGTGGTTTAAATACTCAATTTTCAAAGATTTTGCTATATTCTGTTATTTGTTTTCAGCAGAACTGCATGTTGCTATAATTTGTGGTGCCCCTGGCCAAGCTTCATCGTGTCCCAGCAATTAGGCCAGGGAGTGTGCTTCCTTACAAATTTAACATGGGACAATTTTAGGCCAGCAAACAGTGGAATCCCTAACTTCCTCTGCCCCCAGTATCAACTACTAGTACCAGGGACCATCACCAATAATTATAGATAATGTGGGGGACTCCAGGAGCATCACAGCTTCATTGATAGAATTATTTTCCACATTTTACTTCTCCCTGTAGCAGAAGAGCAGGCATACCAAGGGGGCAGAGTTAAGCATGTCATCACCCTAGAGTCATTACGTTCCTACAAACAGTCTAACTCCAACTCTCTTGAATTCTGTTGGCCCATTTCTGGCACAATTTACTACTGAACTGTACTTGACTAGATTCTTGTGTATAAGGTTGAGCAATAAATCTGAACTCTAACTTAATGTATGGTCCTGATTCTTGGCACCTGACACTTCACTCTTTTGCTCCACTAACTGATCAACCAGGTAAAATAGTGCATAAGTGACTTTTGATGGTATACAACAAAATTAAAATAATAAATCTAAAACCATTATCATTACATTTTCAAACGTTAAAAAGCAATAAGAATGAAAATAAAGCAAGAATAATAAACAAAGAGATGTTAATAACAATGGAGCCACCTCAATAGTTCACCTGTCACTTAGGGTCCCCAGGTCTGTTGGTATAACCAGGTATAGAGGGATCTATAGGTCATCTTTACTTCAGGGGATAGAAAATTCCATAATGTGACACAGCAGAGAAGACCCACCACTTGTGGCTTGAGCAATGTCACTCCCTCATTAACAGAATCCATAACATAGGAATAGGAATAGGAATAGGAAAGTTTATTTATAGGCTGCCCTTTTCCCTGGGGGGACTCAGGGCAGCTTACAATCCATAGGGGGGGGGAACACAAACAGTAAAACATATAACAATACATAATTAAAAATAAAACACAACATTCATTCATTCAGGTGGGGACGGATTACAATCTAACCCCAGGCCTGATGGGATAGCCAGATCTTAAGGACTGTGCGGAAGGTCTGGAGGGTGGTGAGGGTACGGGTCTCCACGGGGAGATCGTTCCACAGGGTCGGAGCTACTATAGAGAAGGCTCTCCTCCGCGTAGTCGCCAGTCGACACTGACTGGCAGATGGGATTCGGAGGAGGCCTAATCTGTGTGATCGAATTGGTCGCGAGGAGGTAATTGGCAGGAGGCGGTCTCTCAACATGCCTACTCTATTGGATCTGGTGGGATGAACAGATGAAATCGGGAAGAATTGGTACCTCAAATAACTTAGTCCCATGCCACGTAGGGCTTTAAAAGTCAGCACCAGCACCTTGAACTGGATCCAGAAACAAACTGGTAACCAATGCAGCTCAGGCAGCAGAGATTTAACAAGTTTTAACCAAAACCTGAAATAACGGTGCTGCTACATTTTGCACCAACAGAAGTTTCCAAATCCTCTTCAAGGGCAGTCTCATGCAGACCATACTGCAAGAGTCTAACCAGGAAATGACTAGGGCATGATTGGGCATGAATAGGGTATCTTGATCTAGGAATGGGTGCACTAATTCACAGTACAAATTGAGCAGGAGCTATGAATCCAAGTGGAGCTCCCAGATTATGCACATGATCTGTTTGGGCAGTGCAAGTTCATCCAGCATGATAAATGGTATAGGCCTAGAACCAGATGGTCCCTCAAAGCGATTCATTCCTGCCAGGGTTCACCTGAAACCAATTCAGATCTTCATAGCACCCAAACACTGGAATAGGATGCCCAGAGCACCTCTTAATTTGCTAGGGACAAAGCTGTACAATTGCGTGTCATCAGCTGTGAAAATATTTACAGATCCCTCACATCCTGTACACAAACTATTTCAACTCCTACCCTCAAAACGACACTATAGAGCACTGCACACCACAAGAACTAGACACAAGAACAGTTTTTCCCGACTTCCGGGGAGTGGCCTGTCGCCGGTCGGCAGCTTAACAGAGCTGCCCCCAGAATTCAGGACCGTTATCTACTCAATATCAAGAAGATAACTCTTTTTTCAGACAAGAAAAAAGCAGTGAGGAATCTCAGCTGGTAAGAATCTTCTTTGAAGTTCACAGTTTGTTTCTTTGTGAGCTGTGGATGGAGGGGGAGGATCAACCCATAGCTGAGTCATTCAACTCCGACCTGAACTTCGCAGCTGTTATCCACAGCACAAGACAGGATCCCCTCCCCCTCAGGACAATCTTTAGAAAAGAGACTATTAAAAATCAATACGAGCAAAGACCAACTTGTGAACTTTAAAACCTTTCTCTATCTGAAATACCAGCTTCAATGTTATAAAAACCTCTTTTGTTTAATTGTCTTCAAAATGGCGTTTACAGCTTCTGCATTTGTTATCTCCGGCTTCCTGCTACAGAATTAAAGAAATAATCTCTTATAATTTAATTAGAGCTACTCCCTTAAAGCTTTCAAGACTCTTTGTTGATTCAGAGACATTCCAAACATCCCAAACGGACTTTCTCTTTTGAAATCCTCCGTAAAACCCCTTGTAAAAAAAAAAAAAAAGAAGGAAAAAAAGGGTGGGGGAGGAATTTCTTTTTCTCCACATAGCACAGTGGATTAGTAATTTAGAATAAATAATTAAAACCAAAATATAATGGCATCCAAATCAACCTCTGTTAAATTACCTCCGAAAATGTCTCCCATACCTGGCACAAAGTTGCAGCCCCCACCATCTATGCCCCCTAGTGGAGATGTACTAACAAAAGAATTTTTTCTGGAAATGTTCAAAAAATCCAGAGAACAGAACTTAGAAATGTTTAAAGAATTCAGAGAACAGAATCTAGAAATGATTAAAGATTTCAAAGATGAAATAAGGAATGAGATGGAAGTTCTATATGACAAATTCGATACCAGGGTCACTAAAATGAATGATAATATGATGGGAATTGTAAATGTGATAACAGAATATATTTCTGGAATGGAAGATAATTTAGAAACTCTCAATGAAGCTAAAACTAACCTGATATCCAAAACTGAAGTGGTGGAACAAAAAATTGATAATGCTGAAAAACAAATTATTATGATACAGTATAAGCAGATGGAGCTTGCATTAAGAGTGAGAGGGCTGCGTGAAGAAAAGCAGGAGAACCTAAAGCAAATGTTTTCTGAAGCTTTTGACCGTCTGGTGGGAAAACCGGGATCCAATTCTGATTGGCAGATTGACAGGATTTTTCGTGTTAACTCATGGGCGGCAAAACAAAGGCAACTTCCCCGAGACGTGGTAATATACTTTGTTACAAGAGAATCTAGAAATATGATACTACAAGAGTCCTACAATACTAAGCTTCAAATTGGTGGACAGGACCTGATTGTTTTGAAAGAAATACCGCCTCAGATGCTAAGAGCCAGAAGAGATTATGCTTTTCTGGTGGAAGAGCTCAGAAGGCGTCAGATACAGTACAGATGGGATGCCCCATTCGGTATTATAGTTACAATGGACAAACAAAGATATCGTCTCAGCTCTGTATGGAAAGCTCGTGATTTCTATCATAAGATTCTGAAGATGGGATACCCTGAACCTTCGGGATATGGTGAAAAACCACGAGACGAACAAGATAAACAGCAAACCACACAACCATTAGATAAAATGTATCATCTCCCTCTTCCGGAAGGGCAAGGAGTCAAGGAAAAAAGATCCAACCGTAAGACCACCAGACAAACGGATAAACAAGCTACTATGCAACAATCTCAACAATCATTGGCCACTGACCAAGGTGCTACTGCAACAAGCTCAGAAGCTGTGGGAGGAGCCAAACCAAAGGTGAGACAGGCCTTGCGGGAGGCTCTAAAAAAGCTTCAGGCAACCAAAAATGACAACTAAGATTTTGACATGGAATGTTAACGGACTGAACTCTCCACAGAAAAGAAAGAAAATATTTCATTATCTTAAACAGTTTAAGAATGACATAATTTGCTTGCAAGAAACTCATATCAAATCAACCGATCAAAAATATTTGTTTAACCCCAAACTGGGCCAACATTTTGCGACCTCAGCCATGGAAAAGAAAAATGGCATAGTAGTATATTTAAGAAAAGACATTAAAGCTGAGCTAATTGAAGCAGATCCCTTTGGAAGATATATAGCATTAGATTTAATCTTAGAAGGGAAAAAGACGTTACTTTTGGGAATTTATGCTCCTAATCAACAACAAGATGGATTTTATAGAAATCTCCATGCTAAATTAGTACAGTGGGATTTTGAGTCTTGTATATTAATGGGTGACTGGAATGGCGTGATCGACACCAAAAGAGATAAGAAGACAGCTCGCCCGAACACCAAATTTCGAGCTAAGTTACCCAAACCCTTTTTTGACATGCTGGACGACTTTGAATTGCGAGACGCTTGGCGCGAGAGGCATGCAGAAGAATATGACTTTACCTTTTTTTCCAATAGACATCAATCTCTTTCAAGGATTGATTTTATACTAATTACAAATGATTTACTTTGTAGGGTGAAGAAGACAAAGATTATGGCGAGAGTTCTTTCAGACCATAATCCAGTCTGGATGGAATTGGGAAGGGTAGCCCAGGCAAGAAGGTCCTGGAGGTTGAATGAAAATTTATTTAGATATGAAAAGTATGTTAATGATTGTAAAAAATTGCTATCGGAATATTTTGTCTTCAATATGAACAAGGGTACATCTTTGGAATATGTATGGGATGCAAGCAAAGCGTATATGAGAGGATTATTAATGAATATAAATAAAATACATAGATACAAACAAGGGCAAAAACGAAAAGAATTGGAAGAGGAAATTAAAGGGAAAGAGTCAGAATTAACATTGAATCCAGGAGATACAAAGATTAGGGAAACAATTGCTATATTAAAATCTCAGTTTGATATGCTGATCTCTGACCAGGTAGCTACTAGTTTATTATATGCTAAACATAATACTTTCTGCAATGCAAATAAACCTGGTAGGTGGTTGGCTTATCAGATTAGAAAAAAAAGGAAAGCTCGAAATGTATCCAAATTGTGTTACAGAGGGAAAGAAGTGTTTCAACAGGAAGAGATTCAAAAGGTATTTCGGGAATTTTTTACAGAGTTGTATAAAGGGGATAAAATTAAGGACGGAGATATAGACAAATACCTAGATAAAGAGGAAATCCCCCTAGTCAGAGAAGAACATAGGCATAAGCTGAACCAACCTATAACCTCTGGGGAAATTTTGCAGGCAATTAAACAATTAAAGTTAGGGAAAGCACCAGGTACAGATGGTTTAACAGCTGTTTATTATAAATATCTACAGTTAGAAATGGTAGAACCCCTCAGAGAACTATTCAATAAAATTCAATCGGGAGGGAAAGTGCCTCCCTCGTGGAAGACTGCGTTCATATCGTTGATACCCAAAGAAGATCAAGACCTTACCCAACCAAAAAATTACAGACCTATTTCATTACTCAATGTAGATTATAAAATTTTTACTAAAATATTAGCAAATAGGCTAATGGGGGTAACTCAGCAACTGATACATACCGATCAAACTGGTTTTATACAGGGCAGACAGATGAAGGATAACGTTAGATTAATTATCAACGCTTTAGAATACCTGGGAAAGAACAATCAAATCCCGGCCGCATTCATATTTTTGGATGCGGAGAAAGCCTTTGATCGAGTTAATTGGCAATTCCTGCTGAAGACATTGCAAAAAATGCAGATAGGAGATGGCTTTTTACGGTCAATTGGTGCAATATATCAGCAGCAAACAGCCCAGATCATTGTCAATGGAAGTCTGACAGACTCCTTTCAAATTGAAAAAGGTACAAGACAGGGCTGTCCTCTGTCCCCATTATTGTTTATTATAACTTTGGAAATACTGTTGAATAAGATACGGGGCCTGGGCGGTTTAAAAGGGATCAAAATTAGACAGCAAGAATATAGAGTTCGTGCATTTGCGGATGATCTGGTTATAATATTGGAGCAACCGCAGGAAACTAGTAGGGTATTATTGAATACGATCAATCAATATGGTCAAGTCTCGGGATTTAAAATAAATCTAGGAAAAACCAAAATAATAGCTATAAATATGACTATCAAACAGAAGGAAGAACTGGGGGCGACGCTAAGATGTGAGGTAGTTAAAAAAGTTAAATATCTTGGAGTTAATATTTTAATCTCAAATGGGAAATTATACAAGTATAATTATGAATCACTTTGGCATAGTACACAGTTGGAGTTGAAAAGGTGGGAAAAACTGCATTTGTCCTTGCTGGGTAGAATAGCGGCAGTAAAAATGAACATTTTACCAAAATTTTTATTTCTTTTTCAAATGTTACCAATACTTAAAAGAGATGCGAATCTTCTAGAATGGCAGAAGGGTATCAACAAATTTGTGTGGGCAGGAAAGAAGCCGAGGGTAAAGATGAAAATAATGCAAGATGCACGTGAAAGAGGAGGATTGAAATTACCTAACTTAAAATTATACTATGACGCAGTGGCATTATCTGCAATTAGTGATTGGATTCATCTAACTAATGGCAGAATTTTGAATATCGAGGGATATGATTTGTTATATGGTTGGCATGCTTACCTGTTATTTAACAAAAAAACGGATAAGAAATTTAAAAATCACATCTTAAGAAATGCTTTATTGCGGGTTTGGAAAAAATATCAATATAAACTAAATGATAAAGTGCCCATGTGGGCAATTCCTAGACATGCAATTGAAAATATGAATGTAGAACAAAAACTCGATAGAACCACCTATAGACAACTTCTTATCTCAGAAAGAGGGGTGATGGAACTAAAATCTTTAGAGGTACTTAAAGAAGAGAAGGTAGTTCAAACGTGGTTTCAGTATGGTCAACTACAAGCTAGGTGGAAAACAGATCAAAAAATTGGCTTTGTAAAAGTTGAGGATAATTTGTTTAAACAAATAAGAGATCAAAGCTCAATGCATATAAAGAGGATATATAATGTATTAGTACAGATGGATTCTGAAACGGAACTGATTAAGGATTGTATGATAAAATGGGCTCAGAATGTCGAGGAACCAATAATGCTTGAAACATGGGAAAGAATCTGGGTAAGAAATGTGAAATTTACACAAGCACAAAACTTGAGAGAAAATTTTTATAAGATGTTTTATAGATGGCACCTAGATCCTAAAAAGCTTGCCTCTATGTATCCAAATGTTCAACCTAAATGTTGGAGATGTGGTTCTTGTGATGCTACATATTTTCATATATGGTGGACATGTCGTAATGTTAAGGCATTTTGGATAAAAATATGGTGGATCCTGCAAAACATCTTCAAAAGAAGGATAAAATTTACCCCCCAGTTGTTTTTACTGGGTATATGTATTGATTTTACAGTAGCAGAGACTAATTTGATCCTGTATTTAATAACGGCAGCAAGACTCTTGGTGGCGCAGTATTGGAAGAAGAAAGATTTACCTATAATTCAAGAATGGACTTTGAAAGTATGAACTTAGCCGAAATGGCCAAAATCTCAGCATATCTCAAAGAACATTCAAACGAGAGATACAAAAGAGACTGGAAAAAGTGGATTGATTACATAAAAAGTAAATATGGGACTAAAAAACTCCAGATAGCTTATGCTTAGTATCAGTAATACTTTAAATAGTTTTAAATTTGGGTAACAGTAAGAAGCTGAGTTCAATGTAGAGATATTTCAGACTGTGATTGTTCAAAAATTATACCACGTATGGTCTTTGGGAAGTCGGGGGGAGGGAAGGGAGGTGGGGATTTAGGGGGAGGGGGGAGGGGTGAAATACAATATGTGTTAAGAAAAATAAATAAATAAAAAATTGCAGGAAAAAAAAAAAAAAGAAGAGCTAAATATAGGGAGCCTCCAGTACTTAATTTTACATTTGCAATGCCCACTTTTTAACTGCCGACAGTGGTAAGGACTAGCTCCCAAAGGGCTGTTCAGATATCCTGTATTCTAAGATGCTTCCAGACAATGTCTTCTATGGTGTATCTTGTGTACCTAATCACAAGATAAAAAAAAAAAAAAAAAAAGAACAGTTTTTCCCCCGAACACCATCACTCTGCTAAGCAAATAACTCCCTCAACTCTGTCAAACTATTTACTAGGTCTGCTCTACTATTAATCTTCTCATCATTCCTATCACCCATCTCCTCCCACTTATGGCTGTATGACTATAACTTTGTTGCTTGTATCCTTACAATTTATATTCTTTACTAATATGATTTGATTGCTTATTTGTACCCTATGACTATCATTAAGTGTTGTACCTTATGATTCTTGATGAATGTATCTTTTCTTTTATGTACACTGAGAGCATAGGCACCAAAGAGAAATTCCTTGGGTGTCCAACCACACTTGGCCAATAAAGAATTCTATTCTATTCTATTCTATTCTATTCTATTCTATTCTATTCTATTCTATTCTATTCTATTCTATTCTATTCTATTCTATTCTATTCTATTCTATTCTATTCTATTCTATTCTATTCTATTCTATTCTATTAATGATATCTCACCCCATGGTGATGGATGAACTCACCCAGTGGTCTCATGTAGATATTACAAAGGAGGGAAGAAAGCACTGACCACTCTGGGGTAGGGCCAAGGGAGTATTCTCTCCTCTACAATCATCACTGACTGGAATGAACCTCAAGAGAAAGGAGGTGAACCAGCACAACACCATGCCACTCACTCCTAATCCTCTGAGTCGACCCAGAAGGATGCTATAGTCAATGGTTTCAAAAGCCCCTGAGAGGTTAAGTAAGGCAAGGATGGATGCACCACCACTATCCTGCCCACACCAGAGACCATCTAAAATTGTGTCCAATGGTAGGAGATAAACTAAGATACGAACCATGCAGCCCATGGTCCTATGCAGCCGTCCTTCCTTCCTGTGTACTGTGTTTATCTGAAAATAAGACAGGATTTTATTTTCTTTTGACTCCTGAAATAAGCGCTTGGCCTTATTTTTGGGGAGGTCTCATTATTTTTGAGATTCAGGAGGCCCCTTAACCTCAGCCTGCAGCCTGTAGATCAGCTGATCCAGAGAATGCCAGAAGTTCTGTCTGTGGTTCTGGCACACTCTTGCCAGCCCTAGCATCACTGGACCTGCCATTCTTTTTGCAGTTGCCACTAAGAGAAGGGGTGCAGTAGCTAGGATGTGCAGGAGCAGCCTCCACGAGGCCGTTCCACGTGGATGGCGGGTGCATATAGGGCACGTGGGGCATGTTTCCCCCTCCCTCCCCAGGAAAGAAGCTAGCTAAGAGTGGTTGAATCTAGTTACTGGGAAGCTTTTGCAAGAAGTCACAGATTTTTTGTTCAGCTTCTAAAGGTTCCATTGAAACAAAATATTTTGCTTTTATTATTTTATTCTATTTCTATGTCCGCTCTTGATTCAAACAAATATTCAACTATCTTTTTCCAAATTTATATGAGCCAGAGTGAGATCTACACTATTGTTTGCTCCAATTTATTTTCTGTATGTATTTTTAGCCAACCATGTGCAGCATTCAACATACAAAGTGCACTGTAGTATTGCAGTGTAATGTGCCTTATAGTTTGCCAAGAATGCCGGGAAAAGAAATTACTGTTTCCTTCAAGAAAGTGCTAAGACTGTTCACGTTAGATTATCTGTCGAGATAAAACTGGATCAGAAGAAAAGAGGGACACTTGGGGACAGGGACATATTAAGACAAAATTCTTTTGGGACATGAGATGACATGTGATTTATGTGGTCATTTAATAAATACAGATTTGATTTCAATGAAGTTTGAAAAAAATGTTAGGCTTAGCAGCTGCTCTTAAAAAGTGCTTTATTTGCTCAGAATAGGAATGAGAGTGGACATGAAACTTTGGGTCACTCCAGTTCAGCATCTGGATCAGTAAACCACACACTGGTTACTATTTGACATATTCCTACATGTAAACTACCATTTATATCTACCTGATAACCTACTTATATAAGAAAACTTCTAGTAAAGCCCCAAAAGCATCCACTACAACAACTAAATTTGCAGGTGAATTTGGCAACAGTTATGGCCCAGCAGCTATTCAACTATTTAAAGCTAAAGTTTTGTCTCTGATGCTTTATTGAACATCAGTAACATCAACAGTGAATCACTGTTAGCTGATAAGTTAGTAATCCGGGTACTAAGTGAATAGCAATAGCAATAGCAGTTAGACTTATATACCGCTTCATAGGGCTTTCAGCCCTCTCTAAGCGGTTTACAGAGTCAGCATATCACCCCCAACAACAATCCGGCTCCTCATTTTACCCACCTCGGAAGGATGGAAAGCTGAATCAACCCTGAGCCGGTGAGATTTGAACAGCCGAACTGCAGAACTGCAGTCAGTTGAAGTAGCCTGCAGTGCTGCATTTAACCACTGCGCCACCTCGGCTTCTCCTTTGACTTTGCTTGACAGAAGGTCACAAAAGTTGACCTCATGACCTTGAGACACAGCAACAGTCCTAAATATGAACCAGTTGCCAAGCATCTGAATGTTGATCACATGATCATGGGGATGCTGCAAAGGTTTAACTGTAAAAAATGGTCATAAGTGATATTTTTCAGTGTCGTTTTAACTTTGAACGGTCATTAAGTGAACTGTTGTAAGTCAAGGACTACCTGTATTTATTAGGAGTCATATAACCAAAGTGTTTAAAAAAATTTCCTTATTCACATTCCAATGCTCTAATGGACTGTAATTAGCCACAGTTGCTCTAGTGTCATCTTACATTCTGGATGAATCTAGTCTATTGGGGAAATTCCTTAGTCCATCTCATCTTGCTGGATAGATTCTCTTCCATCCTAAGAATGCAAATCAATGACAATTTGCATACTCCCTTTTTTGCCTTTTCGTATCTGGCAGAACTGAAGCAATTTGAAATCTAGATGTTCAAAATGACAGAGCCAAAGTCTCCCATCCCTTCTACAGGAGATTCACTATCACATCTAATATGCTCTATAGAGAACTCTGGCCCACACTGGGGCACTGGCTATTAAGCTAACAACTGGTAAATATATTAAAAATCCCATATAAAAACTGAACTTGTTTCTGTTCCGACTCAGAGATAGGATCTGTCTCACATGAGCCATTAAAATGTCAATTATACATCAAATGATTCTCAAGATTAATTTCCCAATTGTTAATAATTCTAACTAATACTGTGATCAGGATGCTGTTACCCTTCCCCTTGGTGAACACTCTTTGAAAAAGCTCTAAAAGGTTTCAAAATTGGAACTTTAAAAAATCATTTTGAATGGACTATTCAGTCAATTAATATTAGTAGAAAATATCTGAGTTGGTGCATAGTTACAGTTCTTAGGCTAGCTTATGAAGATGTTCATGTGCTTGGTCAAGCTTTTGATCTATTGTCTGTTCTCCATCTTTTTTGACTTGAGTCGTCAGCTTTTGATCTTGTATTTGATTCTTTCTTCAGATATAGATTAATGTTTCAAGCATCCTGTTAGTGTCATTGAAGAACAGACAAAAACTTTATTCATATCCATGAAGATATCCAGAGGACAAGTCCATTACTATCTAATCTTTTTATTCTGAAGAACAGTTATAAAAAACTTTAGATTTCTCCTTTTTTAAAGTACATCTGAAAGTATGTCTGGTAAATCAATTATGGCATCTTCAAATTTTAGAGGGTTTCATTTCCTTTTTCATTCCAGGATTGTCTCTTTAGTCTTAAAATATATAAAATTGATAGTATATTCCATGGCAGTTTTCTCCTTCATGCTACCCAAGGTATTTTGTGTATAAATTTTCTAAATTTCTACTACATCCCAGTTAAGGTACATCATTAGTAAATTTTCTCTTTTTCTTTCTACATCTTCTTTACCAAAATTCTTTGGTATCCTTCTGAACTTTAACTTGTTTTTAAGTAATTCTGTTTCAACCGGTTCTAATTTAGTCTCCAATTTATATAGTTCTGTCTGCTGAATATCTTGTCTGGATTTTTTTTATTTCTTTGTTCTGATATTCAACTTTGGTTATTAATTTATCATATGTATCTTTAATATCTTCCTTAACAGAGTTGAAATTTGCTTCCATATCTTGTGTTCACTAAATTAATTTGGAAATATTATCTTCCATTGTATGCAACTCTTCATTAAATTCAAAGAAAATATTAAGAATAGAAGAATTAAAAAAATGGAAAACTCAATGCTGAAACCATGATAAGTATCCAAAGACTTTAGTTTGGAGAAAAGAACACAAATAAAGCTCTCAATATTAGTTTTTAGCATGCATTACTCCAACAGTAAAGTTCTTAATGGTATGGTTGCGTTATAAACCATGTTATATCAAAGCAACATTCACTTTGGATTTCCAAGAGAAAAATGTCTTTACTATCCTGACTGTGTCTTCAGTAATTCTTCCTGTAAATAAGATTTACAATTTTGTATCTTATTAAAATGAATCCATTAAGCAATCAGAGGAAAAAAATATGAAGAGTGGTGTAGACTCTGTAGAGAATGTAATTCTCTAGTTCACTTGGGGTTGTCATCCATCCTCCTAGTTTAAGGAAGAGAACTGAACAGGGAAAGTTGAATACTGCAAATGAATGACTTTTTATGCAAATGGTATTGGTGGGAGAAATTTGGTTTTTAGAGCCATGGCCTGATTTATTTGGTGGGGAAGAGCACGCTGCTGGAAATGATAGATGGCAGGCATGGATGGTAACAGTGTGTTTGAAGCATATTTCATCTTGCACCTTTCACTCTCAGTTCAGAAAACCAAATATGATGCGGTTAGTATAATAAGAGACTTTACACAATATGTGCTATGATTGGAATATAGCAATTGAAGAATATAATTTGTACAGAAGCAATAGAAAAGAAAGATGAGTTGCTCTGAATGCAAAAAGACTTGCCACTGGTCAAATATCTAAGAGACAGGAGTTGTAGCAGTATTTAGGTTAAATAATTTAACAGAATAATAGAGTTGGAAAGGATCTTGGAGGTCTTCTAATCCAATTCCCTTATCAGGGAGGAAACCCTATAGTATTTCAGACAAATTGTTGTCCAGTCTCTTCTTAAAGGCCCCCCCAACCTCTGGAGGCAAATCGTTCCACTGATTAATAGTTCTAACTATCATGAAATTCCTTCTTAGTTCTATGTTAGATAACTCCTTGATTAGTTTCCATTCATTGCTTCTTAACTTGCCTTCAGGTGCTTTGAAGAATAGGTTGACCACTCTTCTTTGTGGGAGACCTATAGGTATTGGAACACTGCTATCATGTCACCCCTTGTCCTTATTTTTGATTAAACCAGACATACCCAATTATAGCAACCTTCTTTATATGTTTTAGCCTCCAATCCCCTAATTATCTTTGACACTTTTCTCTGCACTCTTTCTAGAGTCTTACCATCTTTTTTACACTGTAGCAATCAAAGCTGGATGCAGTCTTCCAAATGTGGTCTCACCAAAGCATTATAAAGTGGCATTAGCATTTCACATGATTTTGATTCTATGCTTCTGTTAACTTGAGGTATGAATGAAAGCAATGTTGTACTTGAGGCCTACTCTCATCCACCAACAAAGAAAATGGAGACGAAACATGAAACAGTTGTGATGGGGTTTTTTAATTGGCTTGCTCTCCTTTTGGTGAGGGGGGGGGAACCTTGTCTGTTTTTTTTTCCTTTCCATTCCTGATTTCCTTGAGATGATAAAAGTCAAGTGTTCTTGACTTAGTATTGATCAATGCTGAAGGGAAGTTCTGTCAAGGTAATGAAAGTAACAAAACGTTGGGAGAAAATATATTGGAATTCTTGATTTTAAGGAGTTTCACCTAGGATTTTAATGAAGGATTTTAATTAGAGTAGTTGCATAAAAAATTAGTGAACTTCTGAAAAACAGTAAAAAGGAGTGGTGCAAGAAATGGAAAGAGGGGCAAAATTACTAAAATATGTAAGGATTACTCCAAGTTGTAGAAATGTTATTAGAAAAGATAAAGCTCAGAAAAGGCTGAGTTGGTAAAGGATGTAAAAAAATAAGCAAAAAATCAGAATCTTTCTGTTTACACAAATGAATGTAAACATCTGCAGCCAGATGAATTACATCCAAAGCACTGAAGGAATTTACTGATGGTCTGATAGATTTTTTAAGATCACCTTTGGGAAATACTGGAGAATTTATGGAACGCCAGATGGCCTGAGGAGGTAAATATTGTTCTTATCTTGGAAAAGTAGAAAATAGGATAAAGATTAAGATTAGATTCTTAAGAAGATTTTAGAATAGATCATAAAAAGATCAAACTGTGTATATCTTGGAAACAGTAATTATCACATGTCAACGTGGTTCTAATACAGGCAAATCTGCTAGATTAAATTTACCTCAGTTTTTAGATTGGATAGTTTCCTTAGGAGATTGTAAGAATATTCGTGGCTATAACTCATCTATTTTACAGGAAAGCCTTTCATAAAATATCCATGACAGACTGATTAAGAAGCTAGTTAAGGGTTAGCTGGATGACACCATAATTAAGAGGATACATAGCTGGCTTAAAAGTCATATTCAAAGAATTATTATCAGCAGTTCCCTGCCCAACTTCAAGGTGTAATGACTGTGGAAGAGATGCACGAAAGTTATTTGTAACCAATCGACACACTTCTACAATATGTAACGAAAGATTATTTTATTTTATTTTTTTGTGTTCTGTTTGTCTGTCTAACAAAAAAAAATTCTTTAAAAAAGAAAAGAAAAAGAAAAGTGGGAGCCCTGTCAAAACTCACTGTGTTCTCTAGTCTTATTTTCTTTGTGCTAGCCACAGTTAGGCTAGCACAAAGTTTGAGAACCCATGCCAGAGGTGGGTTCCTACCAGTTTGCACCTATTCGGTAGAACCGGTTCGTCAAATCTACTGAGCCGGTTAGAAGAGGTTCCACCAGTGGACCCGGAAAACAGGCCACACCTACAGAAGAGGTTCCAAATTTTTTTGAAACCCACCACTGGTCCTTGGATATGATTATTCTACCCTATCATGCTCATATTTATAAAACTCAGTGCCTCTGTGAAAGGTAAGGATGACTACTGCGTTTGTGGAGCAATCAGAACATTGCATGTGTTGAAGTTGTTTTAACGCAAACCAAAGATTCCTTTAAAAAAACAAGTTTACATCATATTCTTATGCATGCCAGTGCTGTGTGTGAGGTAATTTAAGGTGGTTCTGACAAGTGTCGTCGGCATCTTCATATCTGGTCACATGGGCGGCAAGCCCCTCCCATCCAGTCACATGGGTGGCAAGCCAGTCCCACAAAGGAGACCACACCCACAGAGTAGGTTTGAACAATTTTTGAAACCCACCACTGACCCATGCGGTACATGGATTAAATTAAGTATCTAAGGGTAGTTTGCTCAGCTGTAATAACAAACAGGCAGAACAGTTTGACAACTAAATCAATTACTCAGAAAGGTGGTAGGCTTTGGTTTCTTGTTATATGTTCAAGCAACTGATGCTTTCAGAAATTGGATGTTAATAATTGTTCCCTCTTGAACGTATGTGTAATTGATGTTTTCTTTATTCTGTCAGAATTAATATTTGTACTTTTCTGAATTATTTTTTAAGATATTCTTTAATTTACCATTTATAAGTAACAGTGTGTGTGTATAGTATATATAAATACTAGTATAGTGTGGGTGTATATGTATATAGTAACATCATAGATTATATACTATAACTGCTAGCCTCTGCCTTGTTCTTTTTGGCTTTTAAATCTCCCTCAGGTTTTGCCACACAGACATATGTTTTTCTCCTCAGCTCTATCATAAAGCAATCTGTGTGAAGCTAGAACCTGTGATACATCAATTTCCTGATATATTTATTTGAGGCTCTACTTGTCAATTTATTTGAAAAAATATTTTTCCTTGCCATTTACCAATCTAAATCCAGATACTTTGTCCCTATAATTGAGTCTTTCCATCTTTACAGGATTTCTGACTGCCATGTTGTTAGGCTGGCAAGTCAGGAGCAGGTCGGGTAATTATTACAATTACCAACACACAATCATCTGATTGGGAACCTTCACAACTTGTATGGCTGTATCATAAATCTAGAACGTAGTTATAGACTGCTGTGAGTTGCTTATACAAGTGAAATAGGTAAATGTATTCAGAATTAAATCAATACCTTACCACAGTGGTCTCCAACCTTGGCAACTTTAAGACCTGTGGACTTCAACTCCCAGAGTTCCTCAGCCAGCTTTGCAAAGCTGGCTGAGGAACTCTGGGAGTTGAAGTCCACAGGTCTTAAAGTTGCCAAGGTTGGAGACCACTGCCCTACCATATTGCTAAACATCTTGCCCCATTCCTGGATTCTGACTGTTATGAAGTTCATGGAACAAACTAGTAATACAAGTAGCCCTCAACTTGCAACAGTTCATTTAGTGACTGTTTGAAGTTACAATGGCACTAAAATAAGTGGCTTATGACTGTTTCTCACACTCTTGACCATTGCAGCATCCCCTTGGTCACGTGATCAAAAGACAGGCAAGTGACTCACTCATGATGGTCGCAGTGTCCCTGGGTCGTGTGATCATCCATTGTAACCTTCTGACAAGCGAAGTCAGTGGCAAAGTCAGATTCACTTAACAGCCATATTACTAACTTCACAACTGCAGCGATCCAGTTAACATCTGTGGCAAGGTAGGTTGTAGAATGGGGGAAAACTCACTTAACAAATGTTTCACTTAGCAACACAAATTTTGTTTGTGATTGTAAGTCAACGACGACCCGTACAGTGACCCATCCATCATATTAAGGATTGAGGATCATTAAAGCAAAACTATTTTCAGTGCCAGTCTTATGACATTCGGAGTGTTTGCTCCATTGCTTTGCACATCATATCCAATTAAACATTCTGAGCTTGTCTGGCCCCAGCTGCCATTGTTTCCTAGTTGTCTGCTTCTGCACGTAGACAAAAATCTATTGTAGTGCATATAGACTATATTACATCTTCTTGCTTGATGTAATTAGTTGAGTCTCTTTTGGCTTGAGAGAACTTTTTCCCTGGAACAAAATGGATTTTTAAGTTATCTGATTTGTATTGAGTAGAGTATTCACGTCTCCTTTCCCAGAATTCACAGACCATCTTTTTTCCAAACTGCATTAAAAGAAAACACCTCAGATGAGTTTTAAACCCAATGCAATTCTCTTTCCAAGGAAAAGGTATTGCTGTTTGTTTAGCTGGCTCCCCCTCCCCACCCCCAAACTCTCCTCTTTTTCTTCCCCTCTCCCAATCCATTCTTTAAAGCCGAGTTCTCATTTTCTGAAATCTCTTCTCTCCAGGGTTGAGTATGGTAGGAAGAGACGCAGCTGAGCATATAAATTAATGCGAGTCCTCATTATGGTACATTTATAGTACAATGTATGTTTATGCTTTTAGTGAAGATATTATGCTTCAATATGACCAGTTATTTTTATTCTGATTAAGAAAATATCTCCCATTTTTTAAAAAGAGAAAGACAAGAGATGATGCCCTTGAAATTCGGCAAATGCAACAGCTTTCTACAGCTCCACACTCTTCAATTAAAAGGAAAACTATGTCCCTTTCTTAAGAATAATCCTTTCTTTAACAAGTACTGTATATGTGTAAGCTATTTGTTTCTGAATTCTCCAGTGATAAAGTTTAGTTTAAAGATTGCTAATAGAACAATAATAATTTAAACATATCTGGATATAATTAAAGGTGAGAATGACATACAAAACTGCTTAAGCAGCAGTTAAGTTTGGAACATAGAACATAGAATGATAGAGTTGGAAGAGACTTTAGAGGTCTTCTAGTCCAACCCCTTGCTCGAGCAGGAGACCCGATACCATTCCAGACAAATGGTTGTCCAATCTCTTTTTGAAAGCCTCCAGTGATGGAGTGCCATTGTTTCTTGTCTTGCCTTTTTGGTGCTTTGGCAAATAGTATGATATCCTCATCTTTGTAGGAACCCCTCAAATATTGAAACAGTCCTTTCATGTTATCTCTAGTTTTTCTTTTCATAAGGCCAGACAATCCCAATTCCTGTAACTAGTCTTCTTATGTTTTAGCCTCCACCCCCCCAAATCATTTTTGTTGCTCTTCTCTGCACTCTTTCCAGAGTCACAGCATCTTTTTAATATTGTGGTGACCAGAACTGCATGCAGTATTCCAAGTGTGGTCTTACTAAGGCTTTGTAAAGTTGTACTCGAACCTCATGTGATCTTGAGTCTATCCCTCTATTAATGCAGTCTAGGACTGCACTGGTTTTTTTTTGGGGGGGGGGAGGCTGCTGCTGGACACTATTGATTCATATTTAAGTTATTATCCACTAGGACTTCAAGATTCTTCTCAAAGTTACTGGCAATAAGCCAAGCTTTATCTCTTCTATGTGTATATAGTTAGCTTTTCTTGCCTAAGTGTAAAACCTTACTTTTATCTATGTTGAATTTCATTTTTTGAACTTAAAAAAAAAAACATACGTTGAGTGCTTGATGTGCTTGATGTGCTTGAACTAAAATAGCTTGTGAGATAGGTATTATGTTTGGTTCATCTATCAGAGAAAGGAACTTTACATAATTCAGACTGGAACACTAGCAAAATAGCCTAGAAACCAAATCAAAGTGAAACTTGAGAATTAGACTTATGCTATTGATTGTTATAAAGCTGTCAAATCTAATTGCTTCAGACTATGCTGCTACACTACTTCCAGAGATTGCCTTTCTGACTCAAGAACCTTACAGTTTTGAATGATGAAGTGTTTGACAGTTTTGTACCAAGTTCTGATCTCAAATGCTTCTAGCTTTTAATCAGCAGATTCCCTGAACCCACTAAATAAGTTTTCTTACACCTCAGTTCTAGCGTCTTTATACTTTCCATCTGCTTCCACACAAAAAGCTTTACACGATTGATTTGATTTAGCCATGCTTAACCATATTAGGCTGTGCTGGTGTTTATAGAAAGAATTTAAACACAGGCTTAAACTCCCATTGATATCAATGTGAGCTGAAAGTAAACAATAGCTTTTGTCTTTCTGTCTGCAGATCTGTTAAATATATGCTCCCTAACTGATCTTCTCATTCTTAGCATCCTTCCACTTTCATTTTGTCACATTGTTCAATAGTTTGAGTTTGCCTAATTACATCAACATTAGACTCAAACCACACACTCCCTAAGTTATGGGAAAAAGTGGAGCACAGAGGATTTGATGATAAGCAAGATATTAATTTCTATTCTTGGATTGCAAGGCAATCAAACTGGTCAGTCTTAGAGGAGATCAACCCTGACTGCTCTTTAGAAGGCCAAATTCTGAAGATGATACTCAAATACTTTGGCCACCTAATGAGAAGGAAGGACTCACTGGAGAAGAGCCTGATACTGGGAAAGACTGAAGGCAAAAGAAGAAGGGGATGGCAGAGAATGAGGTGGCTGGATGGAGTCACTGAAGCAATAGGTGTGAGCTTAAATGGACTCCAGAGGATGATAGAGGACAGGGAGGCCTGGAGGAATGTTATTAATGGGGTCACGTTGGGTGGGACATGACTTCTCAGCAGCAACAACATTTTTGCATACTCAAATGTGGAATGGAATTCAGTGAAAGAGAGGCATAAGAAGTGAGAATGGAATAAGAAGGACAAATAATACCCTCTCATGGTAACATAACTGAGTTTGTATCAGGGGTGGGTTTCAACCGGTTCGCACCGGTCCCTGCGATCCGGTTGGTCACTGAACCCGGAAGTAAGTA